>NC_081352.1:44090640-44104479 GCF_029784015.1 Lycium ferocissimum | reverse complement strand
GATCCATAAACAAACCCTACATTTTGGGAAATAACGATAATTTCAGCTACATTTTTTAATGCAACAGATGCCAACTTCAAACTGGTAAAATCAGTAATTACTATACATATACACTAGAGAACGTGTATCTCACACTGTCACACACCACCTTTTATTTCTATCATCTTTGTCTTCAACATTTCATCCCAATGTAATATTACCTTTCTTCCTTTTCTCATCGATGCTTCTATTTTTTCCTCCACAAATCCACCACCAACCTCTTAGATTTATGTGTCTTCATTAGTAAAACTCTGGTATTATTCTCTCTCAAATTCATGGATTTTTCATCTACTTTGGGTGCTTGATAGAGAAGCTTCAAAGTGTTCTTTTGTAGGAAAAAAAATGAAGAAGTAGTAGAGTTTTTGGTCTAAAAGGTGGTGAAAGTAGAAGGTCCTAAAAAGTTGTTCAATGGTCAAAAGTAATGGACGTCTAGGTGGTGTTATTGCTGCTCAATGGGTTCCTTCGTCAGTGCAATGAGAGAAAGTACCTTGAGTGTACCTTGAAGTATACATTATACATTGTATATTCAGTGTTTATTAATTGTATGATAATCATATATAAGCTGTACGCACTGACTATACATTGCATATATACATATGTTACACATCGAATATGTGCATAATTTATGTATAAGTAATCAAACACAGTCACAAATCTAGCAAATATGGAAGTCTTGCCGGTGTCAATAGTCACGAGGATTTAATATCTCGAGTTATAAGCCTAGGTGAAAATCTCTAAATCTCGAGTCCATCAAGCCTCTAAATAAATACTGTACAACTAACAACAACTCAATAATTCAATCAAGAATCAATCAGAGAATGTGTCATCCAATGACATGAATAGCAATTCAAATGGAGTACAATGCAATGCAATGTCGTGCTATGCAATGGAGTAGTCACCTCTCACGCTTCACTCTCATACACACATGCTATGGCAATGCCTCATAGTCATGACCCATGGAGGACCCATGAAGTCCATGCACCACTCGTGCTCTCTACAGAGAAACCTTAGAAGCTATCAATCATTCTCAATATCAGGCAAAGACCTTGGAGTCTCAGTCACTCACCTCACCATCAGGACAACATAAGAGTAATATGGAAGAATGACATGCATGATATCAGTCTCAACAATATCACCAATATGCAATCAACAAGTACAAGTCATATTATTGTCCACAGTTCAATCATCAATATTACCCTACCCTTTCATATGATGAGGGAGCTAGTATGTGACAGAGATACAACTAGATGATAATCACATCAAATAACAAATGGAATATGAGATGCATATCAACCTCAATAATCACCGCAATCATAGGATCCATAGATTCATACAAAGAAATGCAATTTGATATTTAATTTCTCAGTAATAACCTTCCTCTTCCATATGACAAGTGAGATAACGAGAGAGAGAGAGAGAGAGAGAGAGAGAGAGAGAGAGAGAGAGAGAGAGAGAGACAATTATATCAAGTACATGAAATCACAACCATGGCGACAAGCCCACATAACGGGTGACAATACCAACCTAGATGGAATTCACCTCCATACCATGCCGAAGGCCTATCATGCTTTCCCCATCAATCACTACTATCTACATACGTTTTACTAGCCGGAGTCCAGACATAAAGTAAGTTGTAACCTACCTCAGTCTTAGAACAGGTGCCACGAATTATCCAACTTGAGCCTTCCCCCTTCGAATCACCTCAGAACGATCAAAATCAATCAAATAAGTACTCTATGTTAGAATACGAATTTAAGGATACCCATCTTTCCATAGTTTTACCCAGAATCCAAAAATATACCCAAAATAGCCAAACCCGAGCCCCAAGGAAAAACTATAATTTCATTGACAAATCGAGTTCAATGTAGTCAAAATAGTACTCTATGAGTTTAAACGAATCCAATGGTACCCATATTGCTATACTTTAATTCGGAACCCAAAAAGGTAATCTCGAGCCCCCAAGGGAAAAACTGGAATTTTATTTTAAAATTGGTTTACCCATAGCTTAATTAGTTTAAATTCAGAAAACCCATTCAAAAAGCCATCATCTTGATCCTCAAATTCATGATTTACCACTTTTCAACTTTTGGGTTCAAAACCCCAATTTCTACCATCCAAACACGGATATAAACGATAACCAACAAAAATAATCATGGAGAAACACCAAAATAAAGTTAGATACTTACCCCCTCATTGAGACGAGAACAGCACCGCGAAAATCACCTCAATACTTGCTCCCAAACCTGTAAGAAAAGTAACTAAATCCCGAAACAAGTGGAGAGAAAAAAATGCAGTAGCTGTTTCGGTCCAAATCAGGTGCTAGATGATCATGAAGCTCACTTTTCACAAGCCCAATAAAATCCTTGCAAAATTTCACTCAAGATAGCCTTTTGAATCACCCAATTTGGCCTTAAAATGAGAGAGATATGATGTTTTCAAGTTTTGAATGAATGCCGAAATTTAAGGGGGAACTTAGGGGCGAAATTGTAATTTTCAACAAAAATAACACCAGAAAACCAACAGTAAGTTTCTTTAGTAAAATGGTCATATCTCCCTCATACGATGGCAAAACGCTACAATTCTTGTTGCTATAGTTCCGAAATTACGATACGGATCTAACGGTCTAATCGATGATTCTGCTTATTGGTTCATTCATTTCATGTTTCCTCTGCTAAACTTATTTAACAAATGCTCATTTGTGTTGTTCATAATCTTTCTTCTAAACCAACTTGAATCTTTTCTGATGGCGAGAACTGATGAGAGTTATAGCAAAAAATTTCATACAATATTAAACAATTATATCTAAGAATCTCCAATCCAAACAACATCAAATCCAACCCAAAAACTCCATCAATTATCGATCAAAATCCACCACAAGTCATAATAAAGTTAGATAAGTTTTGTATAAGGCTTTCACATGTACATCATAGAAAACTTAAACAAAGTATCTAAAAATCTAAACAAGTATCTAATATAAATCAAGGGCTGTTTGCCACCACATCCTTGTCTGAGCTACTAGAAGAAGGCGCATCCACGAGATGATGGACAGAACGAGCGTCGATAGAACAATCATGGATAGGATGATCACATAAAGGTCGAGATTGGGGGATAACATCACCAGCACAGAGGGAATTGAAAATGTCCTAGTATAGCAAAACGTCTAATTGAGCCTTAAGGTCTTCATGATGTTGATCTCTACGCCTCTCTCTAACCTATGATAATTGAAGTTAGTCAGATAGTTCAATTTTCTCCATAACTATCATCTATCCATTGCTTGGCCTGTGAGGAAGTAACTATGGCTTGCAACCTAGATTGATAGCAGTGAAATGCTCGTTGAGAAAGGCCATAAGTTCTCCCCTTTCTTGCGCCACCAAACACATTCAACCAAAGCTACCCAAAATCCTCGTCTGAAATTTGTGTTAGCACGCCCTGCTCACTGGTTGGCTAACCAAGGAGCTTTGATATTGACCTTAAAATTTAAAAATAAAATTAGAATATAAATAAAGAAAAATACAGTAATTAGTGTTTTAAGCTAATATAGTGGCTTACATAGGTAACCTCATCCCGTGGCACAACCCAACAATCGTATCCATGTCATTTTCTTCTTCCCCATTTAAGTGGCCTTGACTAACTCATATTGAGTTAGTTACTCCCCCATTTGTTTTTCCTCCAAACAAAATAAATTGAGTTAAAATAGATTACTACTAACTTTGAAAAGAAAGTAAGGTATAGACAAGTCGACTTATTTTCAGCCTCTCGCAAGAGAGGTACGAAGCCCAGGTGGTGTCACCCCATATATGAGAAGATCTATGCAGACACTAGGCCATTCATGAAAAGTTTACGCAGAGGAGTGAAGCGGAAAGAAAGCCAGAGCATCTCAGAAGGATGACTCCTTGACCAGTAGGACAAGTGAACTAGCTTCTAATGCAGAATTTGGGTGATGTTTTTGATGAGAGCCCCTTACATGACAATTAACTCCACCTTTACGAGTGTTGTCATCATAGAGAATGTTAAGAGAGGATTGGTATTTTCTCTTAAATCTTAAATACTATTTTTTAATTAAATTGAGTTAATCAAATTTAGTCCAATATATTTAATTAAAACGTATTTAACATTTAAGAACAATATAATCAATCTTCTCTCAACATTCTCTATGCTGACAGCATCCATAAACGTGGAGTTAATTGTCATGTAAGAGGCTCTCATTAGAAACATCACCCAAGTTCTACACTAGAACCTGGTTCACCTGTCCTAGTGCTCAAGGAGTCATCTCTCTTGGATGCTCTGGCTTGGTTTTCCACTTTGCTCCTCTGCGTAAGCTTCTCATGAATGGCCCAGTGTCTGCATAGATTTTCTCATATAGGGTAGACACCACTTGGCCTTCATACCTCTCCTGCGAGTGGCTGAAAATAAGTCGACGAGCCTATACCTCACTTTCTTTTCAAAGTTAGTAGCAACCTATCTGCTATGGTGGGGAAGCCATACACACTTTTTTTGCAAAGCAAATTAATGTCGGAAATTAAGAATGAATCACGATAAGAATAGTGTTTGAATTAAAATAATAAATTCAAATGTACCTTAAACTCATTGAAGATTTGTTGCTTGAGCGGCTATTGGATATCACCCCCACGTCGGGTACGTTGGATTTAAAAGATCCCCAATGGTGTCTGTAATTATCTTCATAGTCTCCGGGCCTAGTAAACCTTCAATACAACAATTAAATATTAAGAGGTTAAATTAAATAATTAGCTGATAAAGATAATCATAAAACGTAAAAGATAAATCAACATGAATCCCTCAGATCCGATGATGAGCCTCTGGTAACCCACCGACAACCCAGATTGTAAAGCATCCTTACCCTGTTCAGCAGAGTGATGCACAGTAGGAGTGTCGGGCTCAGAGTTACTGTCTCGAAGGCGAAGACCAAAAATATGAAATGTGGAGTGGCTGATTTTCAAAATAAATATGTTCGGTCCATTGATTAAACGTAAGTGATACTACTTCAACTATTGTTTAAGATAAAGATGGTTTAAGATAAATATTTATCAAATATAAATACTCAAACTGATAAAATAAATTGGACCACCCGTTGCAAATTTTTTTTTTATCTGCAAATTGAGAAAGCTGAATTATATCCTTCATTCAATGCTGAAGTAACCACTTGTTCTAGGTAAGAAATTTTTTTGGATCTTAGAAAAGATTTAAATTTAAAAGTCTTAACATTAATTGACCTAACTTCTATTAAATCATATACAATAACTAATTAAAATTGGAATATTCTATCCAAATGTGAATTTCTTAAAGGAAATGAAATATTTGCAAGACATAATTCATTCAAGCATTCAGGCATAAATGAACACATCATCAAATAAAGAAAAGAAAATGAAGAGAAAAACTTATGAACTTGGGGATTCATTGATTCAACTGTGAAAAATCCATGAAGAGGATTCATGTGGAAAACTAGTTCGATCATCATCATCGTCGTCATCCTCTTCTTCATTGTTGTAAATTCCCTTCATCTCAGCCGCACTAGGTTTAGTTGCATTAAGAATGAGAGTGACTGGTGAAATATCCTTATATATATGAGGCTCAAGGGAGAAGGGTTTTCTAAGTTGTTACAAAGTTTTTTTTGGGTCCAAAAGTTATTACAATTTTTTTTTTGGGTCAAAAACTTGTTACAAACTTTTTGAAAAGTCTTATTTGCTCCCAACTTTTGTATAAGTATCAAAATTGTGCTTTTTGTGAAATTGTTTGTCGGGATTAAACGATTTGAAAGAAATAAAAGAACAAGGCTTTTTTTTTTTTTGGTCCAAGAGAAATGAGAGTAAAATTTCAACTTTTCTCACTTGTGATCATGCTTTTGGACATGAATTTCCTTAGAACAAAAAATTAAAATTTTTTAGTAAAAATTATCACTTTAAATATTCTCCAAACTTTTTTTTCAAATTATAAATTTTATCTTTCAATGTCAAAGTTATCTTACTTTTTTGTGGAATTGTATTAAATGACTTCCTTCTAAGATTACTTTTTGTTAGATTGAATCAATTTGAAAGAAATAAAAAGAATGAGTCTTTTTTGTTTTATCAAAACGAGTTAAGCGCTTGGAGGAGGATTTGTTTAGAAGTGCCTCAACAAAGGTTTGTTATTTCAGTTATGTTCTTTATGCAGGGGCGGCTCAACGGATCTCGTGACCTAAGGCAAAACCATATTAAGAGGCCCTTAAATTTATTTCATAAAATGTGTACACTAAAAAAGAAAGTTGCATTCTAAACAATCAATAATCATTTAAGACAAAAAGAATAGCTATTAAAAAAAAAAAAAAAAAAAAAAAAAAAACAGGAAGAACAGAACAAAGAATAAAGTGGTGGATTATCTGATGTTGAGGTCCAAACTCAAAGTGAAAGTTATGATTTGGCTATCATCATAGAAAAGAAAAAGAAACGAACATATATAACGTAATAGTCTAAGTTTTAAGCATTGACGGTGTCAAAAATACTTACACCTTCTGATCAATTTTAATGATAATTGTAGTTCATATTATTAAGTAGCACTCACTGGTGAATAAAATTAAATGTAAATAACCTAATATAATATGTTAAATCACACTAAAAGAAAACCGGTTCGTCAGCTCTTAGCCCATTTTTATTTTCCTTGGTGTTGGATGGATTGACGCGGCAAATTCAAGGTAAGGTGCCATGGTGTATGTTATTCGTGGAAGACATAGTCCTGATTGACGAGACTCGGAGCGGAGTTAACGCCGGAGGTTTGGAGACAAACCACAAGTCTAAAGGGTTCAAGTTGAGTAGCCTTTAGACCAAGACGGAGTGCTTGGAGTGCAAGTTCGGTGATGTAGTGCGAGGTGATGTGGAAGTGAAGCTTGGCACCCGCGGTAAAATACATAAAGATAGATAGTTTCAAGTATCTTGGGTCTATTATACAAGGAAACGGGGAGATTGATGATGACGTCACACGTCGTATTGGTGCGGATAGATGAAATGGAGGCTTGCCTCTTTTGGTATTGTTGCGACAAGAAGGTGCCACCAAAACTTAAAGGCAAGTTCTACAAAGTGGTGGTTAGATCAACTATGTTGTATAGGGCGGAGTGTTGGCCGGAATACTTGAACATGAAGGAAAGTCTCACGTTCGGCATATGAAAGTGGCGGAAATGAACTTGATTGCGATGGACGTGTGGGAACACTAGGAGCGATAGGATTAGGAATGAAGTTGTCCTCCGAGACAAAGTAGGAGTAGCCTCGATAGAGGACAAGATGCGGGAAGGAGGCCGAGATGCTTTGGGCATGTGATGCGGAGAGACGCAAATGCACCGTCTTAATGCGGAGGTGCGAGAGGAGGCTATGGACGGCTTGAAGAGAGATATTGGTTGAATGATTAGGTAGGCCGAAGAAGTATTGGGGAGAGGTGATTAGACAGGACATGGCGCATCTCTAGCTTACCGAAGACATGACCTTAGATAGGAGGGTATGGAGGACTCAGATCAGGATAGAAGGCTAGTAGGTAGTCGCGTTTATCCTTTCTTGCGAGTAGCTGCATTGATGTCCCTTGATTTCTACGATGCGTCTGTTTGATGTAATAGTTTATCATGGCTTATTCACTTTCGTTGTTTTTATTTTCATAATTGCTTTGAATTATTTGCCCGTATCTAACCTTTCGTGCCTTTTCTTGAGCCGAGGGTCTTAGAAATGACCTCCCTACCTAAGGTAGTTCATAAATCTCTAGGTACATGACACTCTACTCTCCCCCTGACCCACATATTGTGGGATTCATTGGTATGTTGTTGTTGTTGTTGTTGTTGAATGCTTTTTTGTTCATGCAGTTTTAGAGAAGATTGTAAAAGAAATTCATTATGTTGTCGATGTATAGAACTTAATTCCTTCATAAAAAGGATAAAATTATAATTGCTGAGTAAAGAAAATATACTAATTAATGAGTGAAGAAATTATCATAATTTATGAACTTATTGGTATAAAATAACCTTAATCAAATAACAAAAAATATACTATAACACTTTTATTTATAATAATTATTTATATAGATTATATAGTATGTAATAATAATAATAATAGTAATAATAATAATAAGAAAAAAAAAATTGGGGCCTTCAATGTGGGCCTAAGGCAATGGCCCTAAGTGGGCCTTAGCTATACTTACTTTACGTAGTTGTTTACGTGTTTCTACTATAATGGAAAGACGATGACGACGATAAAAAAGAAGTTAGAATTGACTATATGAATCCTAATGACCATGCTCCCCCTTTAAATTCGTCTCGAAACCACGTCAAGCCCCGATCTCATAAGGGTGTCATCTTGACTGGGCACCGACATAAGTACTCGGCCGAAAGCGAAAACCGACTCTTTCACGTACTAATTTTTTTTTGAAACCTCTACGTCAAGTATACATACAAGACCGCTGAAAATATTCCTTTGTTGCTTTAGAATCAAATAAAAATATATGACTATACAAAACTTGTATCATGGTACAAACCGACTCCGAAACCCACGACTGTCCGCAAAGTCTTTAACTTCAAACAAGACATTTACCGGCATAGCAGCCGATTTTTCCTCGGCGACACCCCGTGAACAAATGGATTCTTGCCAACTTCGTGGGAACATCTTCTATTATCTTCTATCCGTACCGGGTGCACAAGTGGTCACGTATAAAAGCCCCGAAGAGGGGTCGTGCGAGCAATGTGCGAGTATGTAAGACATGAAAGAATAACATAGCAAGACTATCATTAGAGCATAACATGTAAAGAGAGTATTACGCTACACATGAGACATATCATGGGAAGGTCGTATAGATGTACATATGGAACATATCACGTATGAAACCGTAACCTGTGCAGAGTAATAACGGTATGAAAACATAGACCGTATCATAGGACAAAAAATGATTCTAACACTGTACATGCGAGTGCCACTCAGTATGATGCCATGCATGCTAAGTCAGTCTTTTGATAAACATTTCTTTTCCATGTATATAGAAAATATATCATGTAACATGCTGTTAGCAGGCGTCGGCGGCCGATCCATTTAACCATAAATATAGCTGAATATAGCCCGCGTCCGGCCTCCCGCGTCCGGGTAATAATCGATAGATACGGCTACGTACTAATGTGCAACCCGGCGTATACGCTCCTCGCTCCTTTTTCCCCATCTTCCCCATATACATATATATACATATCTTACTACGATGGTGAGCCCAAAGAAAAGCTATAACGCCCCTATCGGAGTGACGTGTCGGTAGCCTCCGATTTTATTATGGAGTAACCACGGGCACTTTATCTCACCTTGAAAGAACTAATAATAAGGCGAGACTATCAATGGAGAATAACTTCCTGAGAAATCATAGGACAGGATCATAAGGCAATAGTTCATTTACTTTAAAACCTTTGAAAATAGTCATTGCTCAAAAATAGCTTAACATTTCATATCTTCATATTCGTAATAGGAACATATCCTTGACATATTCACCATGTACTTCTTCTCATATCTGGCATCGTCATTATCATCGTAGAGCCATGGTCGTCGTTTTAGTCATTAGGACTTTCAATATTGTAAAACTTGATTTTTGAAGAAAATGAATATTTTGGAAACACTCGTAAACTTTTAGTAAGGAAAATCATGCATTAGGGTCAAGAGTTTAGTTAAAACAGCTATTGTTTGGTGGACGGAATGATAACCAAGAACTTCCATTGATTATAGTACGGAAATAAGCCTAATGGAACAATAGGAGGGAATTCGGGAATAGTGGGCCCACCTCGGATCAAATGAGGTGGTGTACATGTTTTACGTATAATGCGTTTCATGACATTACTTATGAGAGTCTTAGGGTGGTCGGGTGTTATTCATGCAAGTTCTAGGTGTTTAGACGTTTCTTTAAACCGTTCATGAACATTTACTTCAATTTTTAAAGGAATGAATAGTGACCAATTTCAATCTCGGATTTCTAGGATTAGAATAGTCCCCGAGACACGTATTCAAGCCTAATACATCTAAGACATGCCAAAGAAGGAAAGTGAGACCTTACATACCTCTTTCCGCTTCCTCCGCTACTCCAGATTCAGGTTGCAAATCCGCCAAAATCTACAAATTGGTCATGTTTACCAAACCTTAGACTAGGGGCATTTATGAGTTGATTCTTTAAAATAACACTTTGTACGCCGAAATTGTCGGCGCATTTCCCCCGTAAATACACCGTCCCGAGAATATGGCTCGGCCAATTCAACAACAACAAAACCAACAATAGCATCTCCAAACATATTCTAACATTAGCAATCCCTTTTTCCACAATTCGACAATATTCCCTTTGTTCAAATAACTTCATGCATTCAAACTAACACCAATGATCGTACATTCAAATATTATTCCGAAGCCATTCAAATACGATTTAGAAGCATTCCAAGCAATTCATACAACATTCAAAGCAACCAAACACTATGCCATGGAACCCGAAATCTTCTAAGTGTAAGGAAACATCAACGATACATTTCTTTTCTTCCAAACTCATAAACTACGTAAGCAATCCACACATTTACAACATTATTTCCATAAGTTCAAGAAAGCTATACTAAAATCACATTGCCTTCTAAATCATATAGCCCATACTCACGGCCATAACATCAACATCATTCTTTCATGCATTTCACTCCATTACACGTTCAACTATCCATAACACAACAATCCAAGCATACTACATACATTTAATTCTTCACTTGCACTCACCTACCCTATTCGGCCAAGCACCAACTTAGCACTATATTTTTATGAACTTTATTCATTTCTACATATTGCAACACGTCCCAAGGCAAGCATAAAACACAATCCATACATGCTAAATAAATTAATTCCTTACTTCTATATAGCATCACACATACTATGTTGTACACACACAACACACATCGCATAACTTCATAGGTTTCATTCATTTCCATACTCCACCACATCCACAAACCATGCATAACGTATATAAAATAAGATTGAACCATACCTTGTTCCTTCACTTCTTCCACCACTCGGCTAGGTTGATTTTTTACAAAACAAGTGGTCTCCTCCTTCCAACAACTACTCCACATGATAAGAACCTTCATTTAGTAGAAAAGCAAGAAGAGAAAATTTTTGATCAAAGTTTTCAAATTTGGAGTTCGGCCGCCCCATGGCGAACCCCCTCTCTCTTGTTCTTCATCTTTCTCCAATTCTCTAGAATTTTAAGTAGTGAATTGTCTTGTTTTTCAAGCCTTGTACATATATATATATATATGAGGGGGCACATGGCCGGTCATGTGCCCCTATTTTCCTCCAAAATTTTCTTCAATTCTCTCAATTTTTCTAGATTTTTCTTTAAATTGTTGAAAAGATGAATGACTTAATTGACTTAGTCAACCTGAACTTGCCTACATAAGCATGTCTTATAATATAAAATAACACATGCCTCTCATTCTCCTTATTCCAAGTTTATAAATTTCCATAACAATAATATTTATAAGCGATTGCGCATTCAAACAAAACCGAAAAATGGCCTTGCCCTTAACTTACATAGCGATTATCTCAAAATATTCCGACGTACAAAATGCGGGATATAACACAAACATTATAGAAAACAAAAATAAAAATAAAAGTACTAGAAGTTCTCTATATTTCTTAAATTGGCATAAAAATCTCTAATAAGGCTAAAAGAAGTATTATGATGATGAAGATACATTCTATTTATTTTTCTTGTTGACTAAGCACTTAGGAGTAGCATTGCGTTCCATTAGCTTTTATAGGAATTGGGAAGTTGTACAATCTTTATTACTTTGAAAAGTTAATTGTCAGATCTAGTTTTGAACAGCAGGTTTTTGCAATTTATCTTTATTTAATTTATTTATTTCATCTATTTTTCTTAATTTGCACTTTGCACCTTTCGTCTTTTCTCGAGACAAATGGTTTTGGTTATAAAATGTTCATTCTATAAAGGATGATTACTTCATCCGTCTACATTTATGTGATATCTTTCAAATTTTGAGATTTTAATAATTTTTTCTATCGTAATTTTTTCATACTTTTTGTAAATATTTTGAATTTTCAATTATTGTGATTTATAATATTTTTTATATGATTTTCAAATATGTAAATTTTATTTCAACAACTTTACAGATTTCAAAATTTAAAAAATTGACTCTCAAAATTCAAATGATGACACCTAAATTGAAACGGAGGGAGGAAACTTTAGTACTGGGTAAGCGATCACTTCAACTAGAAAATTATTAAAAATCAAAAAGGAAAAGATAAAAATATAAAACAGTGGAAAAGGAATAAAGAGGCCTTCTAGAACCAAATTCATCACTTCAATAGTTATCAACTTATAATATATAGGGTTAACTATGCTAAATACTCATCTACTATGATTCAGTTACAAATTAACATCCTGTATTTTAAAATCAAATACTTTCACCCCCTAAATTATGAAAATTCAAACTTAAATATTTGAACGTTTCATAAAATAGAAATCCTACACGAATAAAACTCCATCCAACTAAGTATATTTAAGATAATTTTGAAGCAACAAATAATAAAAAGCTAAAATAAAAAAGAGAAATTTCTATCATAAATATTACGGAAAAGGTCCATATATGCCCGCGGACTATGCGAAATTGCATGCATTTGCCCGTCGTTTAAAGGTCAGTCCGCCCATGCCCCTAACGTTACGTTTTGCGTCACCCATTCCCTTGAGTTAACTAAACCTGACAAAAATATTGGAGGGCAAATTTGTGCAGTTCCGCATAGTATAGGGGCATATGTGATCCACTGGAATTCCTAAATATTATAGCACAAAAGCAACAATATGACACAAAATATCACTGCATTTCAAAACATAAAAAACATTTGCAATTACTATCCATGCATCCATCATTACATTACATCAAAATTATACAACTAAAAGATCAAATGCAATTACAACCATCTTTTAAAGATTGTTTTCATAAACAAGAGCACAATTTTACCTTTTTAAAAGATTTGTTTTACTAATGATAATATCTTCTTCTTTTTTCAATTAGTTGATGACCTAGATAGTTCTTTCTGTATATTTTTCGTCTTCCCAGTCCCAATATCTATACGATAATGCATGCAATAACTGCCGCACAAATCACAAACATAAAAAAATTCATTACAGATCTGCCACAAAAAAAATCACAAGGAAAAAGAGATAACTTACATTAGACTTATGACACCTGAAAAAACGTCTCCCGCAGTGCTGAAATTTTGATAGCAATAATAGAGAGAATATTACATTTTAGGGATTTATATGGTCTTACATAAAATTTAATGTGGTCTGGCCCTTTCGCGAATTCCACGCATAACATAAATTTAGTAGAATTATTTGGAGTCCATGATGTGAGATGGAGTGACGAACCCTTCCACAACTATTTGAAGAATTCGAAGCTTCCGACATTTCATTAACAAGTGAAAGAATAAGAAAGCAAAGTGTGGGTTGCACGATAAGTGTGGAGTTTTAAAATGCAGTACCAAAAAATCATTGGCTAGCATAAAGTGCACTACAAAAAAAATCTAAAAACTATTGGTACAATAAGAAGTTGTTGCATGCATTATCGTGTAGAAATTGGGACTAGAAAGACGAAAAATATCTAGAAAGAATTATCCAGGTCATCAACAAATTGACAAAAAAAAGATATCTTCGGTTATCTTCGGAGACTTTGATGCAGATTCCCGTAAAGTTCGGAGTAAAGTCGTAAAGTGGATGATATCTCCTGTTGTCTTCGGAGACTTAATGCAATTTCCGTAA
>NC_081352.1:44075639-44090540 GCF_029784015.1 Lycium ferocissimum | reverse complement strand
TCCCCATTAGAATAAAGTAGCATGAAATATGAGAAGAAAGTGAGATCTCTTAAATGTCCTATAGCCTCTCGCAAATAAGTACGGAGCTCATCGTACTGATTCACGAGACTCTACTATACACGCTCTTGTATTATAGCCGGGTAACCTAGGGCTCTGATACTAACTTGTCACGATCCATTTTAACTAAGTCGTATGGGCACTTACCTTTCCTACCTTAGTAAGCGAATCCTCAACCCAACGATAAGTAAAGACATAAATAAATAAATCAATTAAGAGGAAGAAAATAATCGCGTAAGTCTTACGATATTATAATAGAAATGATGCGAGAAATAAGGAAATACACCCGGAGATGCAGTCCTAATCCATACAAGAGCATTTAATAAAAATATACAAGTTTGCAGAATATATAATAATACATCATATCCGTCTATGTCTCGTAATGGAAAAGTGAGACATAAATAAAAAAAAGTCTTCAAGGCTAAAGGAAGCGTCTGCAGTGCTCACCCCGGAAACTCAAAAATTGTGCGATGGCGACTATCGACCACTTGGAGCGGAAACGGATCAACTCCGAAACCCTACATTCATAAAAGAATGCAAAGAAAGTACGGTCGATTACAAAACATAATCTTGCAGTATCATCTACCACTAAGATATAACTAACATAATTTAGACAATAAAGCAGGATAAACAGATAAATCAACAAGTATAAGTCAAACACAACCAGAAACAAGTATCCGTCATCACTTATGTCACACCCCCTTTTTCCCCACAAAAAAAGATTTATTATGTTAAGTTCAAAAGGGTTTTAAATTAGAAAGTGACAAAAATTCTGCTTTCAAACGGGATTTTATTTAGAGAAAAAGAGTCGCCACCTGGCATCGGGTTTTGGTGTGCCAAGTCACCGTAAAATCAATATCCGTTTCAAAACAAGCTTTCGACTCTCGATCGACGTAGATTAGGTTAAGAAATTCGTTGACCGATGGGAAGGAGTGTGAGGCATCCCTCGAGTCCCGTGGTTTTAGCACGGTCGCTTTAATTAACTCGTATTGGCTTGAATTAGAAAACTCGATTGTGTAAACTCAAACGATCACAAGAGCACGCGCATAAGAAAAGTTCGAAAATAAAGTCTGAATTATTACAACCCAAAATAAAAGAAAAATGCGAGAAAATAAACCTAAACTACACTATGCTAAACTATACTAAGCTATCCCCGACATCCCAAGGTCTTCTCCACGAGCGGCCTCCATTTTTTACATTAATTTTCTTCTGGGACATCCCACCCGGGAAATGAATACATGATATTGAAAGCGAGTAAAAGAAAAAACAAGCAATTAACGACCTAAAATTTGCCTATCCAACCCAATTTACGAAGCAAGTAATAAAATTCAAACTCAATCTTACGACCCATTTTATCTTAACTAATGGCCAAAGAAATCCAAAATTGATCAATTAGATCCTAGAATCGATAAATCAATTTTAAAGACTAACGCTTTTTTTTTTTTTTTTTTTTTGCTCACAACTAGCAGTTAACTAATGCCAGTACATCTAGAACGGAATTCATTTGGTGGATAAAAAGAACTTCAACATACCACATATGGCAAACAAAATGAATCCTATATGAATAATCAACCAAACATAAGATGAAACGGAATCATGAAGAAGAGGATAAGGTAAAAATGGACCTCAAAGATAATGATTTTGTGATTTCCGAAAAAAACAAACTTTCGTCAACCAAGCTTCGCACAGCAACCAAAATTGTTCTAAAAAGAAACTAGACCAGAGCTTTTGACCGGCAACCTCGACAAGAACTCAAGCTTTTTATCGAAAAAGGGACAATAAAAGTGGCTGTCACGGTGAAAAGGGGTTGTTTCGTGATTGATTTTAAACTGAAACATGAGTTCTTCACGGTGGTTTTCAGGTGATGGTTCTGGAAGTGGGTTTTGTGGGGCCTATGAGGGTGGCGCTAATGGAGGTGATTAAGGGCGGTGTTTGGAAGGAAAATGGTGGACTGTTTTTGTGTTGTAACGGTGGGGTGGGGTGGTGACGGGGTTAATGGTGGAGTAAGGATGGAGAATGGGTGATGGGGTGGTTCAGGTGGTGTAGTGGTGATTGAAAAAAGAATTTAGATGTTTAAGGTAGATCATGATGAATAATAATGGAGAAGAAGATGGGATTTTTTTTCTTGGGTCTGTCTGTGTCTCTCTCTCTGTTTCCTCTGTGTATATTCCTTTTCTACGAAAAATGAATTATGGGGACCACCCAAAAATAATACTCCCCCCTCCAATTTTTGTCACGTGTCCTCTCCCTTTTTTTATATCTATTTTTCCTTTTTTTTTTTTTTTTAATATCCCCCATCATGTATATTGTGTGTTGTGTCTGTATCAAGATGCAATGCAATGTAATGATGTACGAATGCCAATGCAATGCTAAAATAAATAAATAACGATACAAAATACACGTTTTTGTATCTGGGATGAATAACGACGGCGTCAGTCGATAAGTTAACCTATGGGGGACTCATGGGGGTCTAAACCCGTATGCCAAGTCTCAATTTATTCATCCATGATTCCGGACAAATCGCCCCGGACATCGGACTCTCACATCACACAATCCACGATCCCGGGTCAACCATCGTACATCCATGATTCCGGACTCACGTACATCACTCGCACACAATCCATGATTCCGAGACAACCATCGGATATCGAACTACTCACATCACTCTCATGCAAACCGAGCTCAGCTCATAACAGTGTTTCATCAAGTATCAACAATGTATCACAATATATCATGAGAGATGTGAATGCGTGCGATGTATAAGTCAATATGAATAATCGGATCAATATCACAAGTACCAACATGGGTACGCCAACAATATCATGAAGGACTACACAAGTCATAAAAAGAAACTATCCCGAAATCAAATGCCAACAAGTGGGGCACCACAATATCATGAACAAGATATCTCAATAGTCTCCAATATCCACTATCACTATGCGGCATCAAGCCCACAACAATAGGACAACTCAATCACAACACAACGGGGTGGCTAGCCCCAATCACGCGGCCCAACCTAATACAATATCAACCCAACTTCATACCCGAAGGTTTACATACTTTCTCCGACAATAAAATTTAAATATATGCTTTGCTATACAAAGGGTAAACCATAACCTACCTGGATGGCCGAACAACAAACACCAATAATCACTCATTCGCTTTCCTCTTTCGCAGAGCCTCAAGATCAAGAACGTCTAGGCATATTTGAAATCTAGATTAGAACTCATGAAGATCGATACCTATATTGCTATCATTCAAATTAGAACCAACCTTAGAATTTGGAGAAACGGGGCCCACAACGTCAAAACGAAAAATTCGAGAGTAAAATATCAAATTAAGCACTAGGTGATCAAAACTCAAAAACTAATTGCTAAATTAACTCAAGGATCCACCCAATTTTGAATTTCAAGTAAAACCCCCAATTTTGGGTATAAACCCTAACTCTTAAATTCAAGAATTCAACACTAATAATGGAAGATATATGAGTAACAACCTTAGATACATCATAATATAGCATCAACCCAATCAATTTTATCATTAATAAGCCTAGATAGAACATCCATCAAAACCCACTTTTAATCTTTCATTACTAAGGGACTAACAAGGAAAGAGGAATTCTAAGATGATTAGGAACAATGAAATAGCAAGAAGGTTAGGAGAACTTACCACCAAGAATATTCAACAATAATCCCCAAGAATAGTTCCCAAGAGCTCAAATTTCGGAATGGTATTAAATAATAGACTAAGGGCTTTTAACACTTCATTTAATGAACTTACTGCCTGTCACCCGTTTCTGCGACGCCAAGGCCGCTCCAGTGGTGCCATGACCGCTACAGCGGTCATGCCTAATTGACAAGAACCGCTCCGGTAGGGTGGCTCAACCGACGACACGGCCGCATCGGTCTTTGGTGCGCCAAAGCGGGCACTAGACACTAGAAAGTTCTCCAAGTTTTCCCACTTCAACACGAATTTTTGACTTATTCTCGAGGCCATCTGCTCACAAACCACATACACAGATACACATAAAAATACGTTATGAACGCGCTCGTGGCCTCGGAATTCCCAACGAAGGTCTCGTTGACCGAGTCAACCCTCAATAGCTCAATTTTAATTTCCCAACCCAAGTCCCAAAATGCATTCGAGTGCATTGGGAATCAAACCAGACATACCCACAAATTCTAAACGACCATCCAGACCTCTCAGAATCGACAGATTTCTGAAAAAGATCCGATCCGTTTACCCAAATGTCAACTTTGAGTCAACTCTTTTTCGCTTAAAGCTCAAATTTCACAAAAAGTCGCCTAAATCAAATCTGGACAACTCGAGAAGTGTGTCAACGGTCCCCTCAGGTCAAAAGTGAGCTAACCAAGCTAGGGAAGGGGCGAAAGTCCCCGAAAGACTATAACGACCAAACGGGTCATTACAGATCATGGTTATCCCTAAATACTTTCATTGTGTTATCAGTTCTTAACATTAATTAGTGATTAGTGATCTCTCAACAAGTAAATGTATCTTGAAGCAAAAAAACAATAAATAAACATATAACATGAGGAAAAATTGGCAGACACTTGGGCAGAGTAGCATATATAGACAGAGAAGGAGTTCTCACATATCTAGTGCTTATAAGATCTTGCGAGGTGATGTGGAAAATGTTCCTTGGAGGAAGTTGATCTTCCAAAATGTTGCTTAACCTAAACATGTATTTATGCTATGGCTTTGCCTTCACGGTAGAACTAAAGACAATCTAATATCTTAGGGTATGACTGTGGATGAGTTATGTGTGTTCTGTCAAACTGAACCAGAAACAAAGGCACAACTATTCTCTGGCTACACCTACACTTATAATATCTGAAAAAACATCTTGGAGTAGCAAAATGGCAAGGAGGATAAAACAGATTGGGAAACATTGTGGCACTGGTAATGCAGCAAGCTAGGGGCAAACATCCCAAAGGGATTATCTTGAAGGCTAGTTTTGCAGCAGTGATTCATGGCATATGGATTGAAAGGAATAATAGGATTTATGAGAAGATCTATGCAGACACTGGGCCACTCATGAAAAGTTTACGTAGAGGAGCGAACTGGGAAAGAAAGTCATAGCATCTGAGAGGGATGACTCCTTAAGCAGTAGGACATGTGAATTAGGTTTTAGTGCAGAATTTAGGTGATGTTTCTGATGAGAGCCCCTTACATGACAATTAACTCCACGTTTACGTGTGTTGTCATCATAGAGAATGTTAAGAGAGGATTGGTAATTTTCTCTTAAATATTAAATCTTATTTTTTTTATTAAATTGAGTTAACCAAATTTAGTCCAATATATTTAATAAAATAGTGTTTGAGATTTAAGAAAAATATAATCAATCTTCTCTCAACATTCTCTATGCTGACAACATCTGTAAACGTGAAGTTAATTGTCATGTAAGTGGTTCTCATTAGAAACATCACCCAAGCTCTGCACTAGAACCTACTTCACATGTCCTATTGCTCAAGGAGTCATCTCTCTCAGATGCTCTAGCTTTGTTTCCCAGTTTGCTCCTCTACATAAGATTCTCATGAGTGGCCAAATGTCTGCATAGATTTTCTCATATATAGGGTAGACACCACCTGGCCTTCATACCTCTTATGCGAGAGGCTGAAAATAAGTCGACTAGCCTATACCATATTTTGTTTTCAAAGTTAGTAGCAACGTATCTGTCATGGCGGGGAAGCCATACACACTTTTCTGCAAAACAAATGAAAGTCTAAAATTAGGAATGAATCACGATAAGTATAGTGTTTGAATTAAAATAATAAATTCAAATATACCTTAAACTCATTAAAGATTTGTGGCTTAAGCGGCTATTGGATATCACCCTACGTCAGGTATGCTGGATTTAAAAGATCGCCAATGGCGTCTGTAATTATCTTCGTAGTCTCCGCGCCTAGTAAACTTGCAATACAACAATTAAATATTAAGAGGTTAAATTAAAGAATTAGCTGATAAAGATAATCATAAAACATAAAAGATAAATCATACATGAATCCCTCAGGTCCGATGATGAGCCTTTGGTAACCCTCCGACAACCCAGATTGTAAAGCATCCATACCCTGTTCAGCAGAGTGATGCATAGTAGGGGTGTCGGGCTCGGAATTATTGTCTCGAAGGTGAAGACCAGAAATATGAAATGTGAAGTGGCTCATTTTTAAACTAATTATATTTAGTTCATTGATTAAACATAAGTGATACTACTTCTACTATTGTTTAAGATAAAAATGTTTTAAGATAAATATTTATCAAATATAAATACTCAAACTGATAAAATAAATTAGACGGCCCGTTGCAATTTTTTTTTATTTGCAAATTGATAAAGCTGAATTGTAATCCTTCATTCAATGCTGAATTAACCACTTGTTCTACGTAAGAAAAAAAATTTGGATCTTAGAAAAGACTTAAATTTAAAAGTCTTAACATTAATCGACCTAACTTGTATTAAATCATATACAACAACTAATTAAAATTGGAATATTCTATCCAAGTGTGAATTTCTTAAAGGAAATGAAATATTTGCAAGAGATAATTCATTTAAGCATTCAAACATAAATGAACTTATCATCAAATAGTCGAAAAAGAAAATGAAGAGTTTCGGTGTCCACCTTCAAAAATCGAAAACTTGGAGATTCATTTAATACATTGATTCAATTGTTTAAAGCCAAAAAAATCCATGTAACAAGCCTCTTTTGCAGAGGATTCAAATATAAGGAAAGTAGGAAAAGCTTTAGATTAATGTATATCCTTTATGTGTTTTCTTAATTATCGTCGTATCGCCTAGTAATCCTATATCATGGTTATAGTTTTCTATTCTTGTATATTGTTTGATTTTGATCGGCTTTATGTTTTATTGCTTTTGAGAATATGAATTAGTTTCAATATCAATCTTTATCATATCAAAAAAACCGAAACCTAAAGACGAACCACCGAACTAATTAGGTTTAGTTGCGTTAAGAATGAGAGGAAACCGAACGCCCACCCCTAAAAACTTATCGTTATATATATATATATATATATATATATATATATATATATATATATATTGTTGGAAACTCTCTCTTCATCGAGTGCATTAGGTTTTTCTAAAAAGCTGTGTAAAATATCATTATATATATATATATATATTTTTTGGTCCAAAAGTTAATTACAAAATTGTTATATATATATATATATAATTGCTTCCTACTTTTGTATAAATATCAAAATTGTGATTTTTGTGAAACTGCTTGTCTAGATGAAATAGAAGAAATGAGTTTTTTTTTTTTTTCTTTATTTTGTCTAGATGAAATAGAAGACATGAACTTCCTCTCAAAAAAAAAAAAATCTAGATGCGATTTTGTATAAATATCAAAATTGTGATTTTCTCTCTCTTTATTTTGGTCCAAAAAGAGATGAGCGTAAAAGTTTAGACTTTTATCACTTGCAACCATGCTTTTGGACATGAACTTCCTTTGAAAAAAAAAAATCTAAAAATTATTATTTCACTTGAAATATTTTCCAGACTTATTTTTCAAAAAATTGTAATTTCTTTCTTCGAAATCAAGTAATCTTCTTATTTTGTGAAACTGTACTAAAAGTATAGACTTTCTTCCTCGATTACTATTTTTTAGATGAAACAATTTGAAAGAAGTAGAAGGAACGAGTCTTTTTTGTTTTATCCAAAGAAAATGAGTGTAAGATAAGAATAATTTGCATATAAAATGAAGGACGTTGGATTGGACAAAACAACGGAAGCATGTAATATTTTTATTTTTATTTTTTATAATGAACCAATTTTCCAACCAAAGATCTTTCTCATGAGATTACATGTAAATGATAAAGAAGAGGAGAAGTGTACCAAACAACTCCTTTGGTCCTTAAGCTTGTTGATGTAGATGCTTTCTTTATCTCCAAAGAGTCCAGGGGTCCTCCATCCGAAGCTAGTCCACGAAGATCCCTTGGATATCTCTTGCACTACTATGGATGAAAACTATGGCTAAGTAGAGAGAGTATATTGTAGTTTTTTTTTTTCACCAAGGCTCTCTTATATAGAGTTCAACGCCTTACATGCAAAGAGACAATTGTCAAGTCTCAAACAACATGTGTCTTTCTACAAAGACAAATGTCTTTAGACTTCTAGACTAGTGTGTAATCTTCGTAACACTTGTAATATAGCATTTTTTCACTAAGGCTAAATTATATAGAGTTCAACGCCTTACATGCAAAGATACAATTGTCAACTCTCAAACAACATGTGTCTTTCTACAACGACAAGTGTCTTTAGACTTCTAGACTAGTGTGTAGTCTTCATGACACTTGTAATATCTTTTATATTACATTATTTTCCCCTCTTTATAGTAATTTTCCACTTGGGTCATCTAGCCATTGCAATGGTTCAACAAGCTCATTGCGAAATGGGAAAGTAACCTAATAATACTATTTAAGACTCTATATTACAAAACATAAGCATACTTTTCCTTATTTACAAAACATAGCAACAAAATTACAAAGTATACTAGATTTGGCTTAATGGGATACCCATGATTTTGGGCTTTTTTTTTTAGGAAGAAAATCTATTTTTAAATGTGGGCTTAATTTTAGGATTATTACTAATCAGAATGCCTTTTTATAAAAAAGAAAAAAAAGAAAAAAAAAAGGTTCTTTCTCTCCCTTCTTCCCTTCCTCTAGAGTTATTGATAGACACTATTTTCAGACCTAAAATTCATCTTCACTTTAGTATGAAGATGTGTATGGAATCTGCTATATATCATTTTTAAGATGTATGTGGCACATGCGCATAAATTCGATATAAATTAGTTTTAAAAATGTCGAAAATTGATATGTGTATGGAATCTGGTTTGTATCAATTGAAGAATTTATTATACATATATACTTTCTCATAATCTATACATACTTTCGTCGGATTTATACAATTTATATGTACTTTATCGCAATCAAAATATACATACAACTTTATACATATTTCATACATAAAATTATAACAAATTTATACAGTTATAAATACTGCATACAAAAATTTATACATACTTATTTTCTGGTGTATGAACTTTGTATGGAATCTGATTTGTATCAATTACAGATTTATTATACATACTTCTCAGAATTTATACATACTTTGACCAGATTTTATACAATTTATATGTACTTTATCATAACCAAAATATACATACAACTTTTATACATATTTCATACATAAAAATTGTAACGAATTTATATAGTTATACATATTGCATACAAAATTTATACATATTTGTTTTTTGGTATATGAACTTTGTATGGAATCTGATTTGTATCAATTACAAAATTTATTATACATATTCTCTCAATATTTATACATATGATCAGATTTTATACAATTTATATATACTTTATCATAATCAAAATATACATAAAATTTTCATACATACTTCATATATAAAAATTATATCGAATTTATACAGTTATACATATTGCATACAAAAAATTATACATATATGTAATTTGGTGTATGAACTTTGTACAACCCCACCCCCCGAAACTTCAAGCGAAAGTTGGAGAAAATTAAGGAACAATATCTCGTAATTTTGAATGGGGAGAGAAAAGTGGATTAAATAAGGGAGCAAAAGTTGGAGAAAATCCGGGAACAATTTCTAATTTTGAATGGAGAGAGAAAAGGGGATAAAATAAGGGAAGCAGTTTCCTTACATTATTTACTGTGTTTTATTTGCTTCTTTTTAATTTACCTAATTTGTATAGATTTTGTAAGAAATCTATTTATATATTTTGTAAACTGAAAAGTATCATCATGTTCTGTAAATATACCCTCTTAGTATTTACATATACATTTTTTTGCCCTTGCGAAATTACACAAGTATTAGCCCATGAAATATTTCAAAGTCTATTCTTCTATTTTAAGTGCATATAAAATATTAATTAGGTGCTAGTCAAACAAAATTATTTCCCCAAGACTTCTCTGAGTCTTTTGGACAATATTCAATTGAATCTTATATGGTGTGACCCTTTGACATCCCGGTCAAAGCTAGATATGGACTACTCTCCGATCAATATTTGATCGATAGTCAACACAAATAATTTATCAATTTTTTATATAATTATTTGTTCCGATGATTAATTAACTCTTTAATTGATTAAACCGAATAGAAGAACTCTTTATTTCTCATTGGGCAATATGACTTAATGACAAGAGGCTAGAAACTCTTTTCTAGATCTAGTCCAACTCTGGCCAGAGATGTTCAAATCATAATCCCATGAGATCACATAGGACATATACTCCCCATACTAAGAGCGATCGATCCCATTGGATCACTCATTACCTTCAATGTACACTTCCCTACTTCCAAAACACCCCGTAAACATCCATATCTGATGCACCTAAGGTGAATCAATGCATATGGTGATCTCAA
Organism: Lycium ferocissimum; assembly: GCF_029784015.1. Classification (NCBI taxonomy): domain Eukaryota; kingdom Viridiplantae; phylum Streptophyta; class Magnoliopsida; order Solanales; family Solanaceae; genus Lycium; species Lycium ferocissimum. Next base: position 44,080,050 of record NC_081352.1, on the reverse strand, counting down.
GTCTAAGAAGCAGTTGCATAACCTCCATGTGAGTACTTCTTCATTGACAAGCCAGTAGGACATCCATTAAGATTTTCTCATACAAGTTAATCCAGTGAAACTCTTTCGATAATCAGGATGTAATTCTTCCATCCCCAGACCATTAATTCTTCTATTCCCACGTCATAGATCCAATGAAGAAATTCGATCTATCCCCACAAAGACAATCTCCAACTAGAAACAACATAATCTCCATTTAAGCAGAACACTGAAATCTATCTTCTATAAATCGTAGGACTCTCTCCAATATGAGACCCATAGTTACGCACAGCCGGCTCAACCACTCCCAATTAACCAAACACAAGAGCAGAATCTCTGCCACTAAGGGTGTATTTGGTATGGAGGAAAACATTTTTCGCAATTTTTTAATGTTTGGTTGGTTCAAATGTTTTGGTAACACATTTTCTTTGAAAAACAAGTTCTTTAAAAATGAGAAAAATGATAGTGGAAGTAGGGAAAACAAGTTCCATTAAGTAACATTCCAAGTTCATTAGTTCCTCCCCACTCCACCCCACCCCCACCCCCTACCCCTGACCAACCCAAAACCATTCCCCACCCTATAGTGCTTTTCTAGATTACAATAAATGTTATTGGGATAAATTTTTTGCTTACTTACCAAACACTAGTAAATAAATAAGAAACCTACTTATTTTCAAAGAATACATCTTCCATGAAAAATATTTTCCTTCGTACCAAACACACCGTGATTTCTCATCCCATTAATGCTCTATTATCATCAACTAACAAAATATCCTCCAAAATCAGTTCTCAACTCAACAAATCAAACAACAATAAACTCATGCAAAGAATGTAATAACAACTTTGAAGAGATACTTCCATGTATTTACAGTTCATCGTTTTCACTTTTTAGATTTACCCACAGCTAATTTTTTTGGTACAATTGTACTCGTTGATTATATGCTACACAGTCACTAGGTTGTATTGCTTGTTATTTCTATGCTCTGGAGTTCCATCGATATGAAAATTAATAGATGTATGCAGGGACAGATCTAGAAACTCGCTTATGGGTACACGTGAACTCAGTAAGTTATATCTTTATTCTGTGTATATACTAAGAAACTCACTAAGTATTTTTAAATATTTGACTGTAAATCCAGTTGTTATTGTAATATTAACTTGAGGTCACTATAGAAACCAATAAGCTTCAAATCCTGGATTCGCCTTTATACCACATTTTAGAATAAGCTATCTATCTGATCTTTTCGGCTTCCTAAAAATCGGTTAACGTCACTGATTCTATGATTAAGTTATAGAGAATATATTAAACTAAAGTGTGAAGGTAAAACAATTATTTGATCCCACAATATATAATTTTCAAGCAAATTCAAAATGCATTCAAACCACCTCGGGGTGATTCAATGGTGTTTTTAGTTATTACACCAGTATCCAAAATTCATCTCCTAATCGAGTTTCGGATTCCCAAATATGGATGATGCATTTTCCCTGATAAATTAAGCTAGCCTGTTATATCGATGAACTCATCAAATGGGCAAAGCAGGAATAAAATACAAAAATACCATACACTACTAAAAAACCGACTTAAAGCTTGCCTATTTCAATGAAACATTTTTAAAAAAAATTGTTTTAAAGGAAACCAACGGTCGTTCGTCAGTTATTTTCGCGAAAAAATGCTGAAAAATATAATTATTTTTTAAAAAAACATTGAACTTTTTTTAATAGAAAACCGACAAACGTCGTCAGTTTGTCAAGCGCAGAACTGCAATACAAGTATAAATAAAAAGAAAGGAAGAATTGATCAAAGAGCTTGAGTGGTCTAGTGGTAAAATTGTTCAATGCCATGGTTCATACTTGGGTTTGATTCCCAGTTGCTACATTTCACTTTTTTAATTTTTTTGTATCGAATTTTAAATAAAAATCGAGCAAAATAAATTTAACAAAATCGATGGTGTCTGTCGGTTTTCAAAAACCAACCCACCTTAAACCGACAATCGTCGATTTTTATTAAAAACCCGAGTGTGTCGGTTTCGGCCCTCGAATTTGACCCTGTTTTTAGTAGTGATACTAACTACATTTTTTTAGTAATAACAACAACGTAACATACTTAGTGTAATCCCACAAGGGGTGCGGGTGACGTAGGCATTTGCATCTACCCTTACCTTTGCATTCTCGTTTTTAGTAAAACGTAACTATTGGGAAGGTAACTTTTTACCTCATCCTCAAACAATAAATAGAAACATACAGATACTGAACATGGGTAAGCGTTTCCTCATACGCATATTGTTGACACCTCATTTTGGCCCTCCAATTAATCTTATTTAATTATCTAGATTCTTGAATCTCAAACGGAGTGAAATATGTATTTTATAAACCAAAATTATTTTGATAACATTTTGTCATTTCATTTGGCAAAATAATTTCAAATATATATTGTAAGTCATTTACAGTTATTACTATATTTTACCATTTGATACTAAAGTATTTGTCAAATTAAATCAGAAAATAATTCAAACAATTACCCAATTAGTTGTTTAAGTTACTAAATGTCAAAATTAACAATTATTTTACTCCGTTAATTCAAGAAAATTGATTAATTAAATAAATGAATCATTTACCTCTCAATTTTAAAGTTGCATAATTTTATTTGCATTTTATGCTCAAATTAACTACAATTATCATCTGATTAATTGTGGTTACATTTGAAATAATCAATTAATTGTTATATGGTAATTGTGGCTAAGATTGAAATAGCTAATTAACATGATTTAAGTCAATTAGGTTATATTTTACAAAGTTAATTATTTATGCCTATAAACGTGTTTATAGAGGGATTTAATTGGTTAATTAGTTGCAATTCGGCCATAATTGAAATGTTCAATTAATGGACACTTTAAATTGTGGCTATTTTCAAAAGTGGCATATTTGGCCCTCCCTATATACGCATATATACACGGATATACATAGATATACGCGTATATGCATGTATATCTCTTATATATATGCACATGGGGCCACCCCTCTTTTTTTTTTTAAAAAAAAATGGCCGAGTCCTGCCTAAAGGCCAAGACCTGGCCCACCTCTTCTTACTTCAGCCAAATGAACCAAACACACCCCTCATATGTTCTTTGTTGAAGAGAGGCAAACCCTAGCCGTTAGAGAGTGAGTTTCTCTCTCTTCGTCATCACATTGCCGGAAACGGCAAATTTTCAGGGAAGGCTCCTTTATTCCAGTCAATGCTCGTGTATTTCAGGTAAGAGCATTAATTGCTCTTACCCTCTCTCTCCTTCACCGTCATATCTCCACCATATCAAAGGTAAAAAACCCCTATTCTCTCCTTTTGCTTTTTCTGTTCTCAAGGACAAAATTCTTAATGAGATTTGTCTCATGCTAATTTGAATTCACTAATGTGCCGGGAAATTGTGGCACATTCGATACCTTTTTACGAGAAGTTTTACTTGTTTTTAAGCAAGTATGTGCTGTTTTGATGTGTTTTTGTTGTGTTTCAGGTAAATCGTAAAGTCCAAGTTCAGAAACTGAAAGTTGCAGGAAATTGCACTGAAGGTTGACTTTCACGGTCCATACAATATTATACAGACCGTGTCTGTGGTCATATAAAAGAAGACAAAGCAACAGAATGTCAAAGTTAGAAGATGCTGAGATACGAGCACTTATACGGGTTGTATAGTTGGACGTGTTGAAGGATTTAAGATGAGACAGAAAAGTTGTGTTTGAAGAAGGAGTTTCACGAGCGAGTTATACGAGCCGTGTAATGCCAATTCGTGTTTTTCTCTGAAGAAGTGAAGACTGAAGTTCGTGTAATTTTTATACGGTCCGTGTAATGTTATACATACAGTATAAGTTGCCGCCTGGGATGCGAATTTTGTAATTTTCGTTTTTGAAACCTATAAATAATCCAATGTAGGGTTTTATTTATTATGAGTTGTTATATTTTGACTCTTGACTTAGAGCATTGAATATTCCTTAGTTCTTGGAGCTTTCAAACATCAATTCAAGTTTTATTAATTTCTCTTTTCATCAAAAAGTAAGCAATTATGAATTCTTCAATATTTTATTTATTGTTCTTTGTTATGAGTAGCTAAACACCTTTACTAAGGTTGTGAACCCAAGGATGGGTGTTTTGTAATTGGGGATTGTGATTGATAGACGCATAATGGATTGTTACGGTTTATTTGTTCTTCATTTTAATCATATAGTTAATGGTTGCAAACATTACCTAATGCCATAAACTTTGGTTTATTTGGGAAAATAACTAGGGTTTGGTAAGAACAAATAACAAGAACTCAAGGCTTTAGCCCTTGTTTAATACACTACTAAAAACGCAAAAATCGACGGATAAAAAAACCGAGACAACCGATTCCGGCCCTTTTTTTTT
>NC_081352.1:43983209-44075539 GCF_029784015.1 Lycium ferocissimum | reverse complement strand
ACCCCAAAGTGAAAGTTATGATTTGGCTATCATCATAGAAAAGAAAAAGAAACGAACATATATAACGTAATAGTCTAAGTTTTAAGCATTGACGGTGTCAAAAATTCTTACACCTTCTGATCAATTTTAATGATAATTGTAGTTCATATTATTAAGTATCACTCACTGGTGAATAAAATTAAATGTAAATAACCTAATATAATATGTTAAATCACACTAAAAGAAAACCGGTTCGTCAGCTCTTAGCCCATTTTTATTTTCCTTGGTGTTGGATGGATTGACGCTGCAAATTCAAGGTAAGGTGCCATGGTGTATGTTATTCATGGAAGACATAGTCCTGATTGATGATGTCACGCCCCGAACCATGGCCTGGGCGAAACACGGCACTCGGTGCCTTCTTGCGTGTGACCGAGCGAACCACGTAGCTTCTGAATCATCATGAGGGCATAACATGAGCGGAATATAACGTGAATGCATGATGAGCCTTTATAAAACGTCGTGGTCGGTGTGCGGTCACGCGGTGAAGATACGCAGCCTTGGTGATCGCGCGGCAGGCGATAACTGCCTTGCCTACGGTGCGCGATCGCGCAACACTTCGCGCAGAGTAAAATGAGGATAACTTCTAGCACAGAGCTCCGTTTGAGTTCAATAATGTATCGTTGGAAATGTATTTCAAAGGCCTACAACTTTCATGTTTTGAGTTTTCTCAAATTCCCAACGTCCACTACCGGCAAACTGGCCATAGGTACAATCATCTCGGACTTAGACGAATTTAGAAGGCCTTAAGAACTTCACTTTTTGGTTTGACTTCAAAACATTTGTTTATCACCAGAATGGATTCATATAGCTAAAATATGATCTTTATACTAGTTTCATACGCTCACATCTAACTCGGATTTACGGGATATTACCGATATGGTTTAGTATGAAAGTACGAGGTGTTACGATATCTCCCTTCAGGATCATTCGTCTATCGAATGATGGGTCGTGGTTAAGATTGGGGCCCGGACATGGCTTGAATACTTGAACATGAAGGAAACGTGACATAAAACATAAGAGCTTGATATGGTTGCATGGGAACATGGTCGTGGATCATGAGCGAATACGTGATTACGTGACATGTACTTGGGAGCAATGAAGGCGGAGTGGCGACTACATGAATGAGAATCATGAAACATTTGTCCTCGATTTGTGACTAGTGGTTAAGAATCGCTACTAACTTTGGAATCTACAAAATTTATGGCGGGACTTCCTTCGTAATTCGGACCCTCGCGACATTTCTCAACTACTAAATAACTAAAGTACCAATACTTCCTGACTACGCGTAGCATCTTAATACGCATGATGTGAAATAACGTGATTGCTTTTGAATCTTGAATGTAGCTAATATAAATACGGAAAGCTAGCTTGAACACACGAATATTGGTTGAATGATTACATGATTACTATACATGGGGTTTGGAAGAAATGCGTAGGCACGAATGACATGATGCTAAAATAGGCATGAACATGACATGATTACTGGGCGTGAGATGTATGACGTGAAATAAATACACGAAGGCGGATGACATGAATACATGAGTGCTAAGCTGTCATGAGATACGAATACGTGTGAAAATGGATATCGTAACATGGAATGCGGATGTCGAAAACATGATTGTTACAACATGTGGGTTGAATACAAGTGCGTGTAGGATTTGGATACTTAGACTTAATCATAGACGTTCGTATGTCACCATGGTAATATGAGATAGGAGTATGACTTAGGCTTTGAATGTAAGTAACTATGACTTAAACTTTGAATGTAAGTGCAACTTGATGTGAATGCGACGGACTTGAGTCATATAACAAGAATATGATCCTAACATAGGTGTTCATAAATCTCTAGCATAGGCGCTGACATGAATACGTCGAATGCGAGTAGAATACTCACGAGATAAGTACCATAAGGTACATGAAAAGATATCCTTATTTGAATATGGGAATGCACCTTACTTCGATTATCTTGCTAGCTGTTAATCATGATTATAAATACCTTAGCTCATCTTGCTCATTCTCGTGAGCTAATTATAGAGAATCGAGAGAAAAGGAATTATTAGTACTATTTTTATAAGATACTTTGCTTTGGAGAACAGACATGACATGGTGCATTGTACATGGAGGACGTAACGTGGAACATGCGTACATGGGAACGTGATTCATATCGCATGAAACGTGAATAGCATGACATGGGGCATGGGACATGGCAACGACATTTACATGAGTAAATGTGGATGCGTATCGTGAGCGTACGGACACAATTTCGTGAGTATTGAGCTATTAATAAGACATAAGCGTGATTTGCGTGGAGTACGATTGTAGGCTCACTCTTGGGTACTCATGAGCGTACATGGGGATGGATAAGATATCACTTTTGGAACTTAGCTATACTTACGGAATGGGACATGGTTCAACATAGTTTACTCTTGTGCAGCCAAGTCGACACCACCGTTATAAAATAAGACTTATGAAGGCAAAGATCATAGGCATAAATGCTTCGTTCGTCAAGCACCCAAGGCATAAGTAGAAAGTCATCTTGAACTTAAACGGGGCATAAGTACTTCGGAAAAAGAAAATGGCATCCTTTGTGCCAAGCTACGGCTAGCTTTAAAACGATACTTGAGAGGAACATAAGCATGAGTTACGTAGAATCGTGGGTAGGACATCCATCTTGACTAACTCTTATCATTACCTACCAACCCCACTGTTATGCTATCTCTATATATGTGGATGCTCGAAAGAAGTCGGTCGTGGGCACGAGTATGTGAGAACGTAGGTAGCATATCTTTGGAGTTGAAATAAATCATTTACCTAAGGCATTTTTTCCCCGTTCCGAGGACCGAGGGTGGGCATTAGGATTCTTGTCTTTTAAACTATTGTGTTACCTCCTCCTCAATCATTATCAAAATCAACATCATATTCGGAAAGCACTTAGAAGCTAGAACGTGGTCATGGGTATAAAAGCACGATAAATACGTGGGACATGAGTGCGGTAACTTTAGACATGAGCACAACCTGATGTGCAAAACATGAAAGAATATTTCTTTTGCATGGATTACTATCATTATGGAGTCTTGGTTCTTGGATTATAAGCATGGAGTGTAAAACGCTAACTTGGGCATGAAATAGGTACGAAAGGCACAGTAAATCGTCAGGCATTAGTACCGCGTAGTACATGAATTACTGCGAAATTGGAACCGTTATACCCTTAAACCTACTATTGGATCTAGAACTTTATCTCGTAACATAATTACCTAGTACTTGATCTCAACGGCGTAACAAAATGAATTCTACACACTTTATCTTAGCTACGAAGTGTGATCTCGACATAATCTCCTTGCCTATCAACTTACAAAACACATAATCTATATCGGCACACCTTATCGCACGATCTCCCCGCTTAGTTCAAGGGCGACGTTTAAAGCTGTGGATCTCTCGAGTTAGCGATAAGTGGTCATCTAGTGGTTCTACTAATTTCCTCTAAAATGCGAAGACTACGTTTCTTACCAACACTTAAAGCAGAGTCTTACTTGCGGAAAAACGGATTACTTAAATGAACGGGTTTCTAATGTACATAAGCGGCATACTAGCTTTGTCGGTCTTGAGAAAAACTCTTTTCGATAACTCTTAAAGGCTCTTCTCACTTGTAGCTTGCTTTCTTACTACTTAGATGGTTTCTTCTTTCACCAATTTCTATACCTCAAATTTAACTTAAACCTACTAGGTTCTAACACGCCTTCGGTGTACTCGGACGATTATCCACTTAGTAGTGCTAACCCATTAAGTAACTCGAAATCGTCTTCTACTAACTGCGAAAATTTCTACTTCTTGTATCTATTCAAACTTACTCCTATGCTTCTGTTAACCACTTGCTAGCATCGTATTCTCTAATTACGCTCACAGTACTAAAGTAAAGCATAAGGTTATTTCTAACTTTCCTCCTTATGCATACGCTCTTATTTTGGGGTTGTATACTATCTTTTACGTCTATAGACATGGATCACACTTGGAAATTTCATCACATGCTCAAACAAGGAATTGGAATAACTAACCCCAAACTCCTACATACACTTTCAAAATTATATCATACTATACACATCGGGGATAAATACTTAATCACATAACCTAAGAGGAATTGTCATATCTTTTATCTCATAGTAATATCTTAACTTCTTGTAGTAACTTACTAACGTCATACTTTCTAAGGTACGTCTGAATAAGCTTAAATAAATTGAAACTAACCCATAAAAAAAAAAATCAATATCGAAATGCTGCTCATGATTTTCTTATCGCATCAGGTCCCTTCCTAGTCATGTACATAGATCATATGGAAAATATATATATATATATATATATATATATATACACCCTAAAAAAAAAGTCGAGACTTTCTAGTATTACGGGTGGTTGGCTCTTGGGCTATTTCTGCCAAAACTACACAAGTGGACAATTTATGATTGCTTGCGGCTAATTTCATAACATGTTACTCTGTAGCGTCTTAAATCGGAAACTATCATCCTTATCTTTGGCAGCTCCATGGGTCGGATAATCCAAATAAACTTGATACAGTGGAGTATATAACCTACGTGTACTACTATACCGAAACTTGTTTTTAAAAAGGGTATTATCACCTGATAAACACACCATGCACTATTTGGTAAGTCTTGGGTCTCGAATTTTCCTTCTCGCCGCTTACGCGTTCGATACGTTCGGAGTCGATGGAAAAAGAATGTTACTTACAGCTCTAAGCTTCATAGCACGAGTTAGAAAAATTCACGATGCCTCGTCGGAAAGCAACACGTCGATAACGACTAGCTTTACATCTTCCTCATCCGTTGAGACTAGGCGTATTAGGTAGAGTTGAAAAAGTGAGACAATCTTAAATGTCTTGGTGGTCAACTATTTATATGTGTGTGGCGCACACACGTATAAAAGTGACCCCACTTGGACACGGTTTCATAGACTCCCTAAAGACACCTGAACCTAGGCTACGATACCGAAACTTTGTCACACCCCGAACCATGGCACAGGGCGAAACACGGCACTCGGTGCCTTCTTTGCGTGTGACCGAGCGAACCACATGGCTTGCTGAATCATCATGAGGCATAACATGAGCGGAATATAACGTGAATGCATGATGAGCCTTTATAAAACGTCATGGTCGGTGCGCGGTCGCGCAGTTAGAGGTTACTTCGCGCAGGTGATCGCGCGGCGAGCGATAACTGTTGCCCAGTGCGCGATCGCGCGGCACTGTATGACATAGCGAGAGTTAAACGGGTATAACTTCTAGCACGAGGAGCTCTGTTTGAGCTCTATAATATATAGTTGGAAAGGTATTTCAAAGGCCTACAACTTTCATGTTTTGAGTTTTCTCAAATTCCTAACGTCGCTACCAGCTGGCCATAAGTACGGAAACTGCTCGGACTTAGACGAATTTAGAAGGCCTTAAGAACTTCACTTTTTGGTTTGACTTCAAAGCATTTTTATCACCGAATGGATTCATATAGCTAAAATATGATCTTTATACTAGTTTAAATACGCTCATCTAACTCGGATTTACGGGATATTACCGATATGGTTTAGTATGAAAGTACGAGGTGTTGCGATGAGACTCGCGGCGGAGGTTAACGCTAAGCTGGAGGTTTGGAGACAAACCACAAGTCTAAAGGGATCAGTTGAGTAGGACCAAGACGGAGCTTGGAGTGCAAGTTCGGTGATGGAGTACATGAGGGATGTGGAAGTGAAGCTTGGCACCCGGTGCATCTGAAAGATAGATAGTTTCAAGTATCTTGGGTCTATTATACAAGGAAATGGGGAGATTGATGATGACGTCACACATCGTATTGGTGCAGGATAGATGAAATGGAGGCTTGCCTCCGGAGTGTTGTGCGACAAGAAGGTGCCACCAAAACTTAAAGGCAAGTTCTACAAAGTAGTGGTTAGACCGACTATGTTGTATAGGGCAGAGTGTTGGCCAGTCAAGAAGTCTCACGTTCAGAAGATGAAAGTGGCGGATATGAGAACGCTGCGATGGACGTGTGGGAACACTAGGAGCGATAGGATTAGGAATGAAGTTATCCGAGACAAAGTAGGAGTAGCCTCGATAGAGGACAAGATGCGGGAAGCGAGGCTGAGATGCTTTGGGCATGTGATGCGGAGAGACGCAAATGCACCAGTGCGGAGGTGCGAGAGGCTATGGACGGTTTCGGAAGAGAGTAGAGGTAGGCCGAAGAAGTATTGGGGAGAGGTGATTAGACGGGACATGGCGCATCTCCGGCTACCGAAGACATGACCTTAGATAGGAGGGTATGGAGGACTCGGATCGGGTAGAAAGCTAGTAGGTAGTCGCGTTTATCCTTTCTTGCGAGTAGCTGCATTGATGTCCCTTGATTTCTACGAGTATCTGTTTGCACAGAATAGTTTATCATGGCTTACTCACTTTCGTTGTTTTCATTTTCATAATTGCTTTAAATTATTTGCCCGTATTTAACCTTTCTATGCCTTTTCTTGGTAGAGGTCTTAGGAAAGCTTGACCTCCCTACCTAAGGTAGGGGTAAGGTCTGCGTACACTCTACCCTCCCCAGATCTCACATTGTGGGATTCATTGGGTATGTTGTTGTTGTTGTTGAATGCTTTTTTGTTCATGCAGTTTTAGAGAAGATTGTAAAAGAAATTCATTATGTTGTCGATGTATAGAACTTAATTCCTTCATAAAAAGGATAAAATTATAATTGTTGAGTAAAGAAAATATACTAATTAATGAGTGAAGAAATTATCATAATTTATGAACTTATTGGTACAAAATAACCTTAATCAAATAACAAAAAATATACTATAACACTTTTATTTATAATAATTATTTATATAGATTATATAGTATGTAATAATAATAATAATAGTAATAATAATAATAAGAAAAAAAAAATTGGGGCCTTCAAATGTTGGGGGCCTAAGGCAACGGCCTAAGTGGCCTAGCCTTAGAGCCGCCCCTGTCTTTACGTAGTTGTTTACGTGTTTCTACTATAATGGAAAGACGATGACGACGATAAAAAAGAAGTTAGAATTGACTATATGAATCACAATGACCATGCTCCCCACTTTAAAAATTCATCTCGAGGCAAACATTATAGAAAACAAAAATAAAAATAAAAGTACTAGAAGTTCTCTATATTTCTTATATTGGCATAAAAATCTCTAATAAGGCTAAAAGAAGTATTATGATGATGAAGATACATTCTATTTATTTTCTTGTTGACTAAGCACTTAGGAGTAGCATTGCGTTCCATTAGCTTTTATAGGAATTGGGAAGTTGTACAATCTTTATTACTTTGAAAAGTTAATTGTCAGATCTAGTTTTGAACAGCAGGTTTTTGCAATTTATCTTTATTTAATTTATTTATTTATTTCATCTATTTTTCTTAATTTGCACTTTGCACCTTTCGTTTTTTCTCGAGACAAATGGTTTTGGTTATAAAATGTTCATTCTATAAAGGATGATTACTTCATCCGTCTACATTTATGTGATATCTTTCAAATTTTGAGATTTTAATAATTTTTTCTATATCGTAATTTTTTCATACTTTTTATAAATATTTTGAATTTTCAATTATTGTGATTTATAATATTTTTTATATGATTTTTAAATATGTAAATTTTATTTCAACAACTTTACAGATTTCAAAATTTAAAAATTGACTCTCAAAATTCAAATGATGACACCTAAATTGAAACGGAGGAGGAAACTTTAGTGCGGGTAAGCGATCACTTCAACTAGAAAATTATTAAAAATCAAAAAGGAAAAGATAAAAATATAAAACAGGGGAAAAGGAATAAAGAGGCCTTCTAGAACCAAATTCATCACTTCAATAGTTATCAACTTATAATATATAGGGTTAACTATACTAAACACTCATGTACTATGACTCAGTTACAAATTAACACCCTGTATTTTAAAATCAAATACTTTCACCCCCTAAATTATGAAAATTCAAACTTAAATATTTGAACGTTTCATAAAATAGAAATCCTACACGAATAGAACTCCATCTAACTAAGTATATTTAAGATAATTTTGAAGCAACAAATGATAAAAAACTAAAATAAAAAAGAGAAATTTCTATCATAAATATTACGGAAAAGGTCCATATATGCCCGCGGACTATGCGAAATTGCACGCATTTGCCCGTCGTTTAAAGGTCGTCCCCGCCCATGCCGCTAACGTTACGTTTTGCGTCACCCATGCCCTTGAGTTAACGAAACCTGACAAAAATATTGGAGGGCAAATTTGTGCAGTTCCGCATAGTATAGAGGCATATTTGATCCACTGAAATTCCTAAATATTATAGCACAAAAGCAACAATATGACACAAAATATCACTGCATTTCAAAACATAAAAAACATTTGCAATTACTATCCATCCATCCATCATTACATTACATCTAAATTATACAACTAAAAGATCAAATGCAATTACAACCATCTTTTAAAGATTGTTTTCACAAACAAGAGCACCATTTTACCTTTTCAAAAGATTTGTTTTACTAATGATAATATCTTCTTCTTTTTTCAATTAGTTGATGACCTAGATAGTTCTTTCGTATATTTTTTCGTCTTCTGGTCCAATATCTATACGATAATGCATGCAATAACTGCCGAACAAATCACAAACATAAAAAAATTCATTACAGATCTGCCACAAAAAAAATCACAAGGAAAAATAGATAACTTACATTAGACTTATGACACCTGAAAAAACGTCTCCCGCAGTGCTCAAATTTTGATAGCAATAATAGAGAGAATATTACATTTTAGGGATTTATATGGTCTTACATAAAATTTAATGTGGTCTGTCCCTTTCGCGAATTCCACGCATAACATAAATTTAGTAGAATTATTTAGGAGTCCATGATGTGAGATGGTGTGAACCTTCCACAACTATTTGAAGAATTCGAAGCTTCCGACATTTCATAAACAAGTGAAAGAATAAGAAAGCAAAGTGTGGGTTGCACGATATGTGTGGAGTTTCAAAATCACGAGTACCAAAAAATCATTGTCTAGCATAAAGTGCACTACAAAAAAAATCTAAAAACTATTGGTACAATAAGAAGTTGTTGCATGCATTATCGTGTAGAAATTGGGACTAGAAAGACGAAAAATATCTAGAAAGTATTATCCAGGTCATCAACAAATTGACAAAAAAAGATATTATCATTAGTAAAACAAATCTTTTGAAAAGGTAAAATGGTGCTCTTGTTTGTGAAAATAATCTTTAAAAGATGGTTGTAATTACATTTGATGGTGGTAATTGCATTTGATCTTTTAGTTGTATAATTTAGATGTAATGTAATGGTGGATGCATGAATTGTAATTACAAATGTTTTTTATGTTTTGAAATGCAATGATATTTTGTACCATAATATTTAGAAATTTCGAGGATCAAATATGCCCCTATACTATGCAGAACTGCACAAATTTGCCCTCCAATATTTTTGTCAGGTTTCGTTAACTCAAGGGCATGAGTGACGCAGCGGACTGACCTTTAAACGACGGGTAAATGCGTGCAATTTCGCATAGTCCGCGGGCATATATGGACCTTTTCCATAAATATTATAATAATTCGTGTTCATTTATTCCTATTTATGAGTTTCAAATGATAAATTTTTCTAAAGTTTTTTTTTTTTAATACAAGACATGAATATAAAATTTTGTTAAATTTTTTTTATTTTCATATTATTGACTCTTATTTATTATATTTTAGTATATTTAGTTAGGAATATACATCATAGAGGATGTAAGTGAAGAATTTTTATAGTACAAAAGGTATAATATTTGATTTTAAAATACAGGGGTCCATCTGAGTTGTACTAATTTTCCTATAACTTTTACTACAACTAATTATTGGGAAAATACATAAAAAACTCCCCCGACGTATCTTGGATTAATTATGACGCACCCAACCTTTGCGGGCGACCTATTACCCCCCTAGACATATTTTTAGTGCATTATATTGGCCATTATCTGGTGAGCTGGACAGGGAGGTGGGAACACGAAGAAGGAGCGCGTGAGGGGTATATTAAGCTCGGCTAACCCATTAATCTTTTGCCACGTGGCACTCCCAACTGTTATAGTTTTTAATCCCCTAATTATATCTCCATAATTTGACCCATTTCATCATCACTTTGGCCTAATTTCAACACCATTTAAGGTAAAACCTTCAAGCCCGAATTTGTTCAGTTTTCCATCAACACAATGAGACAAAACGTTGAATTTAAACACAAATTTCTCAACGAAAATTTTAGATCTGAAATTACCCAGCTTCGTTGTAGATCTTCGCGCTCAAGCTTCAAGCTTCTACTATGGTCGTTAATGGTGATATCCAGTTGGTTTTTCCCCTACTGATTTCAGCTCCTAAATTTACTCTTTTGCTGCCACTAAGCTTTCACACGTCATTAAGCATGAAAAATCAAGTTTTTAAATTGATTAAGGAAAAGAAAATTTTCAGATTTCTAATTTGTTAAATTCATTAAAAATCACAAAATTAGTGGATAAGGATGGAAAGCCGATTGTGTGAAGTAGAAAACTCAAGTGAGTGGTGGGTTGGTCTGAAATTGTGGCGGCCATGGATGGAGCTCCGGCGAAAATGGAGGAAATATGAAGAAGAAAATAAAAAGAGAAAGAGAAAGAAAGAGTGAGGAAGAACAGAGGAAAGGGAAAAAGAAAAACAGAAAAATAAATGATTTTTTAAAAAAAATTGTACACGTGTCAGGCGCGTGCACTATACTGTCCAACACATATTTGGGTGTGACTTTTTAAAGGGTTATAAATTCCACTTTTAAAATGCTCAGGGGGTAATAGGTCGCCCGCAAAGGTTGGGTGCGTCATAATTAATCCGAGTATACGTTGGGGGGGTTTTTATGTATTTTCCCACTAATTATTTGACTAATTAAATGTGAAAGTTACGAAAAAAATAATAAAATATGTAAAATAACTATGTTTTTATAAAGAAAAATAGCATTTTTATAAAACTTATTAGTTAAGATATAACAAAATTTTAGTTCAAACTTATTAGTTAAGATAAAGAAAAATAGCATTTTTATAAAACTTATTAGTTATGACCCATTGTTTAGCTCAGTATCTTAGTTCAAATGAACTTTAGGGTTGGGCAATGACCCATCTACTGATTCAACCCATCTTGATCTGCCCAAACCATTCATTTACCACCCCTAAGCATATATGTATGTTTTTTTCTTATGGATGGTTGTTACCTATTGTATTGTTAATTTAAATAGAATGTTTGTTTTGATTGTTACTTAATTTTTATTGTATCGTAGCGTTAAATTCATCGTTATGTAACGACGAAAAGTCCCATTTTGTGTAACAACCGATTTGGTGTTATCGCGTCGTTACTTTATTTCCTTTTTATAATTTTGTCTATTTATTAGCTAATAATCATATTTTATCTTTTACCCTTTTTATAGTAGCTGTACCACGTACCTGCTTGTAAGTTTATCCTTCAAATTATTGATGTGTAATGACGGGAAATGATACAATCTAACCAAACATTATATTCATGAAAACAATACAGTACGGTATATTACGATACATTATGAAACAATATGTAACAACCATCCAAACAGAGTTGTCACAATTACAAATACTCATTTTATCTTGTTCTTCTTTAGAATGAATTTGGAAGACAAAGCTATTGTGGAAGCTTAGAGTATCTTGTCTTCCATTAATGTTTCATTAGGCTTTGTTTTCTTTATTTTTCTGTACCACGAATATTAGTCTTACTGTCAACTGGTATAGTATTTTAAGTTATGACATACTTCAGAAATAAATAACAACAACATACCCAAAAGATTCTTTCTTGGTGAGATCTGGAAAGGATAAGATATACACAGATTTTATTTCTTTGTGGGGGTAGAGTGACTATTTCTGATAGACCCTCAGAAAGAAAGGGAGAGAAAAAATAAGAAACATAATGGTTAGTCAAAATTGAGACCGAAGTATTTTTTTTCTACGAGCCTTTTGATTTAGATTTTTGTCACTCTTCTTTTTAAACGGTTAGGTTTTCAACTTTTAACTTCCAATTTATTCTTTTTCAAGTACATTATATTTCCTCTAGTTCAAAATGTGAATTCCCAGTACTTTTTTTTTTTTTTTGGTCGAAGATAAATGAACTTTTTAAAGCCTGAAGCAGTTATTGACTAATTTTTTTTAAAAGCTATCCTTCCCTCTAATGAGTTCTTTTAACTCTCAACACTAACTATTTCTACTTTTAAGAAAATTTGGGGAAAGCAAAAGGACAATATTGTCAAATGACCCTTTGATTAGTGGTCAATAAATGATCATTTGATTAGTGATCAATTAACTTTCTTAATAGATGTGCCACACTTTAAAAATTCACTTATTTTGGCCTGAATAGAGTAGTAACAACATGAGAAAACGACAAAAATAAGACTTACGTCTGGAAGTTGGTCTAAAATAGTTCTTTTGATATATGTACATGAATAGTTTTAATCCTTTATATTTAGTAAAATTGGGCATACTTTTGATCTTTGTTCTATTTAAATTTCAAAACACAAAGACATCACAAATCTTTGACGAATTAGTTCGTACGAAGCACGTAAACTATTTAAACTAAAGAAGCCATCGGGGCGATTTTTTGCTTTTTTCCAACTTCAACTTCAAATATTCTTTTTTCACCTTTAATAAAATATTATCCAAACGCCTAGTAAATACTTAAGTAGATATCACACTTTTAATGATAAAATATAATTGTTGGAACATATTTGTCGATGCATCATGTGATAGCAACAATTAATTCTTGGAGGGTCATTTGCACGATTGCCTTCAAAGGCACTGGTCTTTAATTTTTGGCCTCTCAAATTGGTGGTCTTTAATTTTGTCCTTCGCTAAAAATCTCTTGATTTCGGATTCGAACCCATTTCGTCAAAAATTAAAAAAAAAATTGCAAGGTAGAGTTTTGCCTTCACTAGAAGGCAAAACTCTGCCTTAAGGCAATCTTTTTTTACTTAGTTTGAATTTTACAAACCTCTGGCTTAAGGCCGAACTTTTGCCTGAATAGGCCTAACTTTGTTACAAACCTCTGTCTTGCGAAATTCCTTTTTTTTTTTTTTTTTTTTTTTTTTTTTTTTTTGAGTGGGAGTTCGAATCCGCAACTTGAATACTTAGTCGAAGGAAAAAAAAAAATTAAAGACCACCAATTTGAGGGACAAAACTTAAAGACCCGTACCTTTGAAGTCCGCACAAAAAAATGATTCTTGGACGGCCAACATTAAACTGATTGATTTATCCGAAGCCCAACCATATCGGGCCTCTTAGCCCATACTGACAGCATTTTAAGTAATTTTTTGTTGGGTGACACATTGCAATTTGAAACGATTCTTAAACCTGAAGTGAAGCTGCTATGAAGTAATCACGTGCAGGTTCAAAATAGAAATAAATTTCATCGATTTTCATTTTTATAAGTTGGTTCAGCGAGTAATTTATGAGCGATCTGAGTTCGATTCCCCTCGCCAACAACCTTCTCAATCTGACCTCGTCGCACGAGCCTTGTCTAGTGCGGTTTACATCTCTTGTGTGATTTGCGGGCTATTGTACTAGGAGCTAGGTCTAACCAGAGCGCACCCAAAGAGCAGCGGCTCTGGATTCCCTAGTTAAAATTTAAACAAAATAAAAAATAGGGCATGCACTTTTTTTTTCTTTTTTTTTTTTTAGCAAAGGCAAGCAATAATTATATTGGAAGATGAATCTGTTACTTCTAAGAAAAGGATATAAGTTGTGCATGCTCGGTAAGATGAAGTTTATAAAGTAGAAACAAGTATAACTTGTTCAAATGTTCTCAGTTTGATGGGAACTTTGCTCAGGAGGAAGAGAATATGTGGTTCAAAGGCTAATTGCGATGGCAAAATTTAATCAAAAACTTAAATGGACGATAAATATAAACAAATTCGCATGTATTGAGATATATTTAGTCCTTTTCTGAAGATTCAAATATACTACTCTCTCCGTCCATTTTTACTAGTCTTATATTGACTTGACACGCCTCTTAAGGATCCAAAAATAGAACTACAATTTTAATATATCACCCTTAATTATTACTCCATCCGTCTCAAACTATTTTTCGTTGTTACTAAAAATATATTGTCTCAAATTATTTGTCGTTTTAGAACTTCAAGACAATTACATACAAAATATAGATTTAAAACTACATAAAAAAAAATACTATAACTCATAATAGCTGATAATAAAAAATATTATAAAAATATTATTATTTCATAATTATAATTATTATTATCAAGGATGCCACGTACTTTAGTCAAATTGTGTTGATGGATAACTGACCCGTCAAATTGTGTTAATGCCACATATTATTTGCCATCGTCATTAAGCTCTTTTAGCGCCTTTTTGGGTTATAAAACTATTTATAACGCCATTACGTAATCTAATTTAGAGCCAATGACATAATGAACTAAGCTCACAGGTTACCCTCTTGAATTTTAATTAACTATGTAGGTCCAATTAAGATTTCTGGGACAATTGCAATTTATAAATGACCTTTTTGATGCTGCTATTTAAATTTTATCTTCATTAGCTCGCTCAATTTAAGTTTTATCTGAAAATAAAATTATTCCACTAATTTTAATCCATTATTATAATAAGGAGGACAATACTTAAGGAGTGGTCCAGAAAAGGTCTATTCAAATAATCTAGGATGTTTCAACTATGAATCAGTTCTCCGAGGGTGCCGTACAAAAACGCACCCAAAAGAGTCAGAAAAAATGGGGAAAAAAGAAAAGCAATTCTCTTACAATAGATCAGCTCCATTCTTTTATTTAACAACTTGCATATGATGCTTGATCTTAACTCCAATTAGAGTTCCATTGACTTGGTCTTAACTTCAATAAGGAAAATTTTATTTAAAAAATTTCTCTGTTCACACAAGAATACTTTCAAGAAAGGGCTTAATGGTACTTTTAGGACTTCTTGAAACCATGCCACCCTCCAACTCAAAAAGGAGATAAGACATTTTTTTACATCTAAAATACTGAAACTTACATTGAAATTTTGTTAAGGAATAGGAGGTTACCTCAATCCTAAAAATTACTGTAAATCATAAGGTGACGATTGTCCAGAATTAGATAACCATTTCCTAAATCAACCTGGCAAATTTTACACCCCTTGCACCATGTTCAGAAAGTCTGAACATCTGGTACGTGGATGATATAGCATGGGATTCCTATATTGGGAGGGAAAACTAAGGGATGGAACGTCCATAAAAACGGACCCAGGATTTGAAGCGGCGAAGACACCGCTAAAATAATTAAGATAAATCAATCTCATGAAAAACTTAAGAAGTAGACTTAACCAATGCCACACCAACCAACTCTTTTTTTTTTGTAATATAATTCTTTTTTTTCACCCCCTCCTCTCAGAAGCTTCCCCTTTATGCTCCTTGTGACTCGAACTCACAATCAACTTTCGTTTATTATCTGGGTGCCTAATTAAATATATGTGCGCCTTTAAGGTACACGCACACATAGGTCCTCCTCTGGTCGTCCAACTCTTATGCAACTTTTGTGTGATGATCTCATCTAAAGATTTAAACTATTAGAGACCAAATACTTTTATTCATTTTATATATCTTCAACATGTTTCTTTGTGTAAGGTTTTATTTTTCAATGGATTAAGAGGGTGAAAAATCATTTTGATCCGGAGGCGCAATCATGATTTGAAGTTTATGGATTTGAAATTCTAGGCTTTTTAAGGGGCCGTTTGGACATGATTTGAAATCATGAGATGAATCATCTTTGGACATGCAATTTGAATTTCTTAAGTTGTATTTTTTCTTATAAACATAAAAACCCCACAAGTTGCGAAAACTATCAAAACTTTCCCACAAGCGAGGGTCTTTGTGCTTGTTGATTAGCAGAAGATCCATCCAATGTCTACTATGGTTAACATCCGAATCAGTTGTATAATTAGTAGGATTAACAAATACACCATGAGGCTGATAGGTAGTAGCAGAATTACTACTTAGAATTACAACATGAGAAAAGCCTTTAAGTACTTATATAACTTGTATTTTTCAGCCCCCTGATAGTAATAAGTATAAACTAAAGAAGTAGTTAAAAATATCTACCAATTTATGGTTTTTTTTTTTTTTTTTTTTAAAAAATATAAATTTATGGGTCAAGTATGCCTTTTTGGATGATTGGGGATTTTATCTCATGAGATGAAATCGCATGTTCAAATGTTAATTTTCATCTTATGTCCAAATGTTATTTTCATCTCATGACATGAAATCGCATGTCCAAATGTTGTTTTCATCTCATGACATGAAATCGCATGTCCAAACACCTACTAAGTTACTGAGTTCTAAATTAATCATTTGTATGTATTCAATGAATTTCTTAAGACCAAAGCTAATAAGTTCGGCGAATCTGTAACCATATTCTAGCTTGGCTCTTGGTTTGATCATGGGTGACATTACTTGACTCAACACCTTTGTCTGCTCAGGTATCATCTCAATTAAGAATAGACGAGGACTTAGGTCTAACTTAACACCAAAATCTCACTCATAAGAAATTACAACAACATACTCGGTGAAATCCCACAATGAATTTCGTGGGGGAGGAGTAAAGTGTACGCAGACCTTACCCGTATCTCAGAAGATAGAGAGGTTGTTTCCGAAAAACCCTCGGCTCAAGAGAAAACATGACGAGAAAAAGTCAGATAAGATTGAAATATTGAAATTTAGTCAAATATAAAAAATAAAAAAAAGACTAGGGAAGAAGCGGTTCATAATGTTTGACGTCTGAAGAGTGGTCAAAATATTCGTGATTTTACTACTACGATTTAATTAAATTTTTTATAAGTTACAAATGTACCACAAATGTACGTTGAGAGAATGAAAAGAATGCAAAGACTTGGTCATACAACATTTCTTTGGTAACATTTACTACTCCATATAATTAAACGTTTTCTTATAGAGTATATATACTCCATGATCTCAACAAGATCTAATAATCCAAATATTGGTTGAGGTAAGACTGAAATGTGAACAGAAGATAGGGAGACAAAGTGTGAACAGCGGAAGACTCTATAATAGAAGGTCCCATTACTAAAATTAATTAAATATTTCTGCGCATAATACGATACAGATGCACTTTGAATGATACTCCATAGAGAACCGTACGATCTCTAATTTCAGCTCCTTTTTTTTTCCTCCTACTTTCAGCTTATTCAGTGTGCTCCTTGTCTATCCGTTGTTTCACTTTCATTTTCTATTGTTTTTAAGAAAATGTAATTCATATATTTAATAAAAAAAACTGTTTTTAATATTCTCATTTTGTCTCTAACACTCCATTACAGATATGATATGACATATTTAAGATCACCAGATTATATTAAATTTAAGAAATTAAAATTGAAAAAAAGAACTTCATTTGTATCATTTTATGTATTTTCTTTTTAATTTGTCATAGGCCAAACTAACGACAAATAGAGAGGTCATCTTTGACTTTTCTTCAAAGGGTGATCAAGAGATTTAGTAATTTCACTTGTAACGACCCGTTTGGCCGTTACGGTACTTTTGACCTTTTTGACCTTTTTTCGAGCTTCATTAGCATATATTAGACTTGCGGGGACGGGTGGTGTTATTTTCAAGGTCATCGGATGAATATTAGATGGGTTTTTGTGATAATAAGCATTTTTTGCGAAAATGTTTGACCTAAAGTTGACTTTTGGGTAAACGGACCTTTTTCGAAAATTCGTCAATTCCGAGAGATCCGGATGGTCATTTGTGACTTGTTGGTATGTTCGGTTCGCTTCCCAATGCATTAGAATGCGTTTTGGGACTTGGGTTGGAAAGTTGGTTTTGGGGTATTGGGGGTTGACTTGGTCAACGAGACCCCCGTTGGAAAATCCGAGGCCATGGGTGAGTTCGTAGTGCGTTTTTATGCATGTTTGTATTGTATATGTGGGGCCTCGGGTGATAGTCGGATTTCGGGATGAGACTTGTGGAATTAAGTAACTTTCTGGTGTCTGGTGCCTCGCCATGGCGACACTTGGACCGCGGCGGTGGTATCACTACGGTGATAGCCCAACCGCTATAGCGGCTGTTACACCCCTCGTTTTCGTAGTGGTAGAACTTATGATTTCCTAGTTAAGTATGCCTTGGGAATTGAGTTTTGGAGATAGAAAGTGCCTTACCCCGTGTGCAATGGTACCAGCAGGTATTCCTTGTGATTTACAGGATTAGAAGTTGAACGAATCGAATCGACGCAATCCGAACTGAAGCGGAAAAGTCTACAGACAGCAGTCGTGTTCGACGGGTCGTCGAACCTGTCAACGGACCGTCGTTGTGCGGCATCGATAGGGTTCCGCAGCCCTGCATTCTGCAGGCGCAGGTCGACGAGCACATCGACGGACCGTCGACACATCTACGGGTCGTCGACCCGCTGGTCGAACCGGACCACTGAAGCATTTAATTCTCCGAGTATAAATACATGGTCCACAACTTTTTGTCTTATTTATCTCTTTCCCAGATCAGAAAACCCTAATATTTTGCTCTCCCAATATTTATGGCATAGTAGTGAAGATTTGACAAGACCCGGACCCCGTAAACCCGAGCTTGTGAAAAAGAAGGTTGTTTCTAGAGTTTCTCCAAGAATGAGAAGCTTAGGGAGTTGAAGTTAAGGTGATTCTTGGGATTCTTGACCCCTCAAGGTATGTAAATGATTCCTACCTTTATATTTGAGTTGACTATCGAGAGTTTTAGTGATTTTAGGTAGAGAGAAGGTCCTTGTGGAAGTGATAGATTGATGAAGGGCAAGGTAGTGACATGAGACTATTTTAGAGAAATGATTAGAGATGGATTTGCGGGTATTTTGATATATATAGGTGCTACCATTGTAAGCTCATAAAGGAGATGGTCGTCTATAATTCGTTAAGCTTTATACGTGCTTGGGAATGATTAGTAAGCAAAGCAAGTAGACTAATTAAGGCTTATGTTATCTTAATTGTAGATTTACAAGTTCAAGAAGTGGAAGTTGGGCGATTTGATATACGTCAAGGTATGTTAAGGTTATTTCTTCTTTTTTTGGCATGATCCTATGATATGAACCGATAAACGAGTAAGAGAGTTTCCATACTACTCTATTCTTATAAGTACTAAGAGAAATACGCTTTGATGTCCCCGTACCCCGGCTATGGTATTTTCCCAATATACAGATCTTATGATTTCCTGTCCTAGTAGTACTAGTTTAGTAAGGCCCATGAAGAGGCCAATTGTCGTTATATTATTCGAGAATCCTGTTTTTCAATCTTACTTGTATTATGCATTCACTTTTAGTTCTCAGAGGTACAGTGAAAGGCACACTTGACAGGGGGTGAAAGTGTGACCTGTGATATTACGTTTTATATGTGAAAGACACGCTTGACAGGGGGTGAAGGTGTGGCCTATGAGTGGTCCAAGAGTGGCCTATGATGTTTGAGTATATACATGAGAAAGGCACACTTGACAGGGGATGAAGGTATGGCCTGTGATGTAACGATTAGGTGTGTACCTACTAGTTATATATATACGCATGTCGATACTTTCCAACATACGATTCGACCGGATGCGGACGGATACTAGTTCATACGATTTATGCGGATAGTCACACTGACTTATGAGTTCGAGATCTTATTCATGATTTACGTACATATTTGTACATGTTGTCTTCATGCCTTACATATTCGCACATTTTCCATACCGACTCCCCATTGCTCGGGGGGTTGCGTTCATGCCCGCGCAGTACGGTGTGAGACAGGAGGTGGTCCGGCTTAGTAGGACCCTTATATAGCAGCGATCAGTGCACTCCATTCGATCCGGAGTTGCAGTCTATTTTTGTAGGCCATTCTTTTGGGATGTATATAGATGGGTACGACGCGGCCCTGTACCGTCCTTTCTATAACTTTATTCCAGTAGAGGTCTGTAGACAGTTGTATGTAGTAGTCAGACGATGTAGCCTTGTCGGCTTATATTCTTTTGTGTACAGTGTATATATATATATATATGGCAACCTAGCTGGCTTGCACTGTTCTTCCGCATGTTATGTTTATATGTATATACAGATTGTACAGAGTCCGGATGTTTCCTCTTTATGAGATTAGTTTGTGCCATTTATGGGCTATTGATGTTCAGTATGTTTCAGATAAGTGCTTAGGGGTGTTTGGTCGCTAGAGGTCAGACTCCCGTCACGGCTCACCGGTTTGGGTCGTGACAACGGCGTAGTGAGTTTGTGAGTGTCCATTAGGGCGGTCTTGTCACCACTGCAGCGGTTCCGCCGTAGCGGACTTCAGATCGCTGTAACGGTTGACGGGAAGTTAAATGACTTAAATTCTTTTTCAAACCCTATCACTCCTCATTCATTATTCTCGGTTCTAGAACTATTTTGAGAGCAAAACAATAGATTCCAAGGGAATTCTTCATTGGGATAAGTTCATCTAATCCTATTCTTCATTTATGATTCATAATCCACCTTACAAACACCCTAATTCATGCTAGAGTCTTCCAATAACATATGGACTAAAGAGAGTTCTTGGGGTTTCTTTCTTAAATGATCTTTTGATTATTAAAACTTGATTTGTTGATGGTATAAGCTTGTATTAGTATGGAATTGATGGGTAATAGCTTTATAAACATGATTCCTTCATTATTAGTAACCAATTTGTGGAATTGAGAGTTAGGGTTCATACCCAAAATTGGGGGTTCCTCTTTAAATACGATTTTGGCTTAATATCGAGTTGTTTTAGAAATTGATTAGTGGATTTTGATCACTTAGACTTGAATCGCATGTTTCACTTTTGGATTTCCCGTTTTGCCCTTGTGGGCCCGTTTTCCCAAATTCCATAGGCTTAAGTTGACCAAATTGAAAGCTAACAATATGGGAACAGTTCTTCATGATTTATAATCCAGATTATGTTATAACTAGATTTTGAGTATTTAGAGGCATTGAGGAAGGGAAAAAAGCTCGCGTGATTTGTTTGGGATTTCTGTTCAGCACTCCAAGTAGGTTATGGCTTACTTTTTGGTTAAACTTCGGTTAGCGACTCGTATGTAGTACTAGGGAATTGTAGGAGACATCATGTGAACCTTCGGGTATGAAGTTGGGATGGAATTCTTAGGATTGGTATTGTTGTGTGACTTGTGTGTTCAGGCTCGTGGCCTGTAGATTCCCTAGATTTATGCTTGGCTTCTCTCATATGAACCGGTGGTAGCTATGTATTCTGGGAGACTGGTTGGAAGGAACAGATTCATGTGATACTTGTACTATGATTGTTGTCTCTATATATGAATTGATTGGAATCCCTATGTTGTTATGATATTCTCATTGCATAACATACTTTCGCATATCCATGATATATCTGTCTTGATCTTGATATTGAGGAATGGTGCTGACGAAGATAAGTATGATTCATGCAACATTGTTATATTTGCGTAGCCATTTCTATGTTGTGTGATACATAGTGGTTAGCAGTGATATTGGATGGAGGAGTCATTCTAGGCAGTGATACGGAATGACGCTACATGACTGTCTAGAGGTGGACATTGTCCCCGGAGCATATGTGTATCATTGCATTGCATTCACATTACTTGTTCTTATCGTCATTCGGATTTATATTGATCTTCAGTGATACTTGAGTTATTTGATGATTATTTGTTTATGTTTGGATTCGTAATTATTTGAGACATTGTTGGGTGATTGATTGTACTATTTGGACTTTTTGACTTGTAACTATCTGTGAGCATGATTATCTTTCCATTTCCTTGTTTGCATATGTGATCTAACTGTTGTCGACCTATGATGCTTACTCAGTACCGTGTTTTGTACTGATGCTACCTTGCTGTACTCATTTTATGAGTGCAGAGTTTGTTATCAAGGAGACTTCCACACCTCGCGACTGATCCCGAGGCGACGTTCCTAGAGTTCAAAGGGTGAGCTACTGATGATCCATGTATCCCGAGACTCTATCTCTTTTATTGTCCCATTTCTATTTCGAGACAATATGTATTCAGATGATGTATTGACTATTCAGACTTGTAGTAGTATTTAGTAGCTCTTGTACTGATCAGACATGATTGATTTGTTTATCTTCCGCACTTGGTATTTATATATTATGTCAGACTTATAGTATTATTCTTAGGTTTTTCATTCTTTTATTCATGATTTACTTACTGATGATCGGTTGCATAAAGGACGGGTTCGCCTATTAAGGCGAAAAATAGCAGGTGCCCGCACGTTCCTCGAGTTGGGGCGTGACATCACTGTTCCAATTTATGTGACATTTTTTACTTTTCTAGAGTTAATTTGGCTAATCTTTGAAGTAAAAATGGATATGATCAGCTTAATAATTTAAAATTAAAATTTAGATCTTCGAAAACTATACAAAAAGTACTACTCCCTTTGTCCCAATTTTACGTGACATTTTTTACTTTTTAGTCAATCCCAAAAAGATTGACAGTTGTGTATTATATTTAGTACTCCTTCCGTCCCGATTTAAGTATCTTAAGTTTAAAAAAATAAAGAAAGACTTTTGAATCTTGTTAACTTAAATTAAAGATGTGTAAAGTAGCAAAAATTTATATGAATTTTGTGGTTTTAAACTTGGCATATAGGATGTTTGAATTGTCATCTTACTAAATATAAAAAGAAATACTCTTTTGGGGATAAACGAAAAAGGAAAGTACGACACTCAAATTGGGATGGAGGGAGTAATAATTTGGATTTAAACTTCTTGTTTTACCCTTAATTAATGAGATGATTTTATAGCTAGTAATACCTTTAAACTCCGTACCCAATCAAACACTAACATATAAATGGGGACAAAGGAATAATAAGTTACATTTTTTCTCATGTCAATATGATGAAAAAATGCATTATAAAATAAAATGTTGGTCAAAGATCTCATCATTTGAATCTCAAAAAACAAAAAAAATCACATAAACTGGGACAAAGAGAGTATAAAAAGGAAAAGAGTTAAATTTTGGAGATAAAAAGATGCAAGTATAAACTATAATGCTATAAATCGAGTAAGTTAGAAAAGGAATATAAAGAGTTCAACACATATTCACTGATCTGCAGTTGGTATTGAAAGCTTATTACTAGAGTCAAGAATTTAAGCAGCCTCTTTATTGGATCTATGCATGCCTTGACCTTGAAGCCTAGTTGTTATTGAGAGTTCCCATTGTTCATTCTAAAAACAATAGAAAATTCTCGTTAGGTTTAGTTGAACGAAAAAACTAATCAGAAACACGGCTTCACTTGTCTGCTCGTACCACACATATATAAGAGCGGGAATTTTACACAGCAAGCTGGTCAGATAGTGTTTAAGTTAAAGAAATCAAATTAAGAAGAAGAAAAAAAAAGGAGAGAGATCGAATAGTAGTAATTGCAAAGAAAATGGTGAGAACTCCATCTATTGACAAAACTGGAACAAAAAGAGGTGCATGGAGTGAAGACGAGGACAACAAACTAAGAGCTTATGTTGAAAGATTTGGTCACCCCAATTGGCGGCAATTGCCTAAATATGCTGGTAATTAGTAGTTCTATGTTTCAATTTATGCGATTAATTCACTTTCTCTTTTCGTTTGTTTCAAAAAGAATGATACGGAGTCTCAAACTTTTTTCTCATTGATCATGTTTTGGTTTCCTCATGAATCTCTCTATTATGCTTCTTGTTACTACTAGCTTTTAGGAAGAGAATTAAAGTTCTTTATGTCTTGTTGGATATTTGATTTTGCAGGTCTAATGAGATGTGGGAAGAGCTGCAGATTGAGATGGATGAATTACTTAAGGCCTGATTTGAAGAAAGGGAAATATAGCCATGAAGAAGAGCAACTCATTATTAAATTACACAAGGAACTTGGAAACAGGTGAATATGTTGCACTAACACATTACATAGTGGAGTACGTATTAATCAAACAAAGTTGTATTAAGTCTCTTTTGGATATTGTTCCTAACTACATATCAAATGTTACAGATGGTCAGCCATTGCTGCAAAGCTACCAGGAAGATCGGACAATGATGTGAAAAACCACTGGCATGCTCATCTTAAGAAACTTGTGAGAACAAATACCAATTCGTCAACATCAATGGAGCAATCTTCACAGTCTGTATCTCAAAATGAGCAATCTTCTAAACTTTCAAGACATGAAGGCTATGATATGAAAGAGGTGCCACCTGCTAGTGCAGATCTTGCTGACACATCATTTCCTCTAGAGGTTTCATCATCAAGTGATATATCCAAGTTAAATGGGATGGACTGGATTGAAGAAGATCACATTAGGACAATGGAACAACTTTCAAGTATCAATTCAGTGGAACCACTTCCAGATTCCTTTGACTACTTTTGCTGGACAAAATCCATTGACAATTTTCAGACAGAAACCTTTGATAATTTTTTGTCCGAACCATTATTCGACAATTTCTGGACACAACCTTTCTTTTAATTCTTTATACCTCATCAACCTTCAAGAAGGATTTGATACATTCCAGGAGTTCAAGTTTTTGAAAGAACGACGAGGACAACTACATGTGCTGACTGAATGGCATATCAGAGATTTTTTATTTTTTATTATACATATAAAATAATTGCTTATCACATAATAAGACTCTATTGTACCTTGTATCAAGCCTTGCTTGCTTTAATCAAATTGTATTACTAGCTCCCTTCGTGTCATTTTATATAATTGTGTTTGAGTAGAGACACAAGACTTAAAAAAAAAAAAAAAAAAAAAAAAAAAAAAAAAAAAAAACTTCAATATATCAAAAATACTCTTAGAACTTATATTTTTAAATATGTCATGATATTTTTATGACTATAAGAACAATGACCTATTTTCCTTCTTAATCTATTCCGGAAAAAGTCAAATTTCTATATTTAGAAACGATTTAATTTTAAAAAAATTATTTTACACTTAATGAGATTATTATATTGTGGCCACAAAAATAACTAAGACTTGTTTAATTAAATCATATTTCAAAATTCTTCTTTCTTTCTAAAACTTTGTATTGAGTTAAACACAGTGGGGGATCTAGGATTTCTAGTTTTCTACAATATGGTTGCACTATTAAACAAAGGAGGGAAAAAAATGCATCAAGTGAGAATTTCAACCAAGTGCATAAGCTTTTTTGTAGGATGGGTGACCGAAGATAATAGTAGATCAATTCGAGAAAATAGACACATAATATACCTAATTTTGCGGAAAGACTACGGGTTCACATGCTCCATAACTTACTTACTTACTAAATTCGCCCCTGGTTAAACAGTTGCAAATAAATTACGAGAATGATTATAAAAAAGTACTTCCTCTGTCCAAATTTAAGTGTCTTACTTTTTTTTTTTTTTTTGGACTGTCCCAAAAAAAGTGCCTCTTTGCATATTTAGTAAGTTGACATTTCAAATATCTTACATGACAAGTTTAAAACCACAAGATTCAAGAACATTTTAAAGACATTACACACATCTGTAATTTCGGACCATAAGATTTAAAAGTCTATTTTTATTCTTTAAATTTTTTGTTCAATCAAACTAAGACACTTAAATTGAAATTTAGGGATTAATTTTTTTTTTTAAATGAAGATCAAAAATGAAAAGCAAAGTTTGGTAGCTAATTGATTCTTCCTCCACGTGCTGAAAAGACATTTTCTAGCAACAGTAGTATTGTAGTAGTGATATTATATATATGCCCTCGTTATTGAACCCGTTAGCATCCGCGTTTTCGGCGAAAGTTGACGCCATATGATGACGTAGATTTCATGCAGATTGATGACCTCAACAAACAAAGAATACAGAGAACCTGCAACCACTTGTATTTATTTAGTATAGTACTTAAATTAATTGCTCAAAATAATGTAATCTGTCTGAGTATTTTCTTGGACTACTATGACACTCCTTTGTTTGGCTCAGTCGAGACATGTCAACTATGGATCTTCTAAATGCGCAGTGCATGCATGTGATGTGCATTGTATAAAAGACATCCAAAGGTACAAAGAAGGGAAATAGAAAAAAGAAAAAAGAAAATATGCCGTTCTCTAGAAACTCTACGCTCCATACCCTTTACTTCCTAGTTTCCGTTATAAGCTATCACTAGCGTCTAAAATTGTTTACACTATCAAGTAGTAGATTTTTAATTACTCTATTTTTCATGTTAAAATTATATACTTTGATATTGTATCGTAACTTTTCTTATAGATAAGTTAGTTGATCTTCTATAATAAGTTAATAATTACTCTATTTTCATGTTATCATATTAGGTTTTTGATATGGAGGGTTACCTGTTATATTGTAGATTAAATTTATCTGATAATGTCAAAAATTTATACACTATATCAATGCACTAAAATTAAGTTCTTTAATGAATTAATGCACAACAAGCTTTTAATTGCAAAATTCTTAAATAAGAAATGACTACAAATTTGCTCAATAAGATATAGTGTCAATTCACTACAAGAAATTAGACTTCTAACGACCACTTCTTAACGAAGGAACACAGATTCGGTCGTTATAAGTATATTTATAGCGACAAATTTTTTTTCCCTTCGTTAACATTAATTTTTACTTCAACAATAACAAAGGGACATTATCCAATCGGTAAGAAACCACGGTATCTAGTCGTTAATTCTAATATTTTGGCGGAAAAGAAAGCGGCTAATTAATTATCCCCGCCCAAATTCCCCCCACCCCCCCACTCAAAAAAAAAAAAAAAAAAAACTACCAAGTTATTAGCCAAAAAAAAGAAAAGAAAAGGGAACCCCCAAATTCTCCTTGGTCACCTACAAGCTAGGGTTAGTCGTCATCTCCATCACCGAGCGTAAAGGTTACACTATCTCCACCCATCGCCGTACCTTCAACCTGACCACCATATGCATAAAGGATGCAGGATTTGAAGAAAATTAGCGAGAAGAGAAACCCATAGACAACACTCATCGGGAAATTCGTGACAAATTCGGCTACAAAATTCATGACGGCATGGCCCTTAACCTCTACTATAACTTAAGAATCTCTAAATGTATGTACTTTTGTCCCTATCTCTTGCCTAATTATTCCGTACACATTCTTAAATTATCGAAATTCTATAATTCTAAACATTTGTCACTGTCATGTGATAATATTTTTTTTGTTAAAGATTTTTATGAGGTGAAAGGGTTTTGCAAAGTTAATTATTGTATCCAAGTAGTGTGGTGATAGTACCCTTAAGTTGATTTTACTGTTAATTCATCATGCTTTAGTCTATTTATTTTTTGAGTTTTGTTGCTTTTTATTTTTATTTTTCCTTTCTGTTTTGTATTTTTCATTTGTTGAATTTTTTGATATTGTGGCTAGGGCATCAAGTCATTCTCTTCGTACATATTGATATCGTGGCTTTTTATCGATACATAAAGCTGCCCCTATATTTATTTCTTGGAATTCTCCGTAAGTGTTAGGTGATTTTACTTGTCGCAAATGGTTCATATTCAAGCAATGCAATAGTAGTTTAATGTTTATGGATTGGTGCAGAGTAGTTGATACATAATACAATATCATTGCACCATCTCTTAGGCTCCTACAATATTTTCTTTTTGGTTCTTAATTTACATGTTATTTTCTTTACTGGTGATATTTTGATAACGTTTGAAAGGACTTAAATTAGTTCAAGAATGATGAACATGCTTGTTTCATCAATTTTCTTTCGTTGTTAATCATCTTTCCCTTTCACCAAACATTGATACTTTATGATTGTTTATGGACATTATTATGACTATTAAGAATTTGGTAGACTTCTTTGTCTTTAGAGTGGAGGGTGTGAGAGTGTTTTTCGGTGTTTATTGAATTGGGTTACGGTTTCATTGGCCTTTTGCCATTGTCGCTTTCGAATTTTACATTTGTTGAACCCAATTAAGTATGTGATCGTGGTCGTAGTTGATAGTTCAATTATTTGATCGGACTTGGGCTCCAACCCTTAGCTTTCCACATAGCGGAGCATAAACCGTACTTGTAAATACACACTACATGATCCTATTTTGATTTGTGTTGGTTTGAATTTCTTTGTTCTAAAACTCCGGACATACCATATTTGATTATAAGTGGTAATAAAAAATTAACAATCTTATATAGCTCATAGCTTTACTCTTTACAATTAGTGCCATAATCGTTGTGAAATTTAAAAAATGAGTCATTCGTTCTCGTATGCAAATGATAGTTATAGCTTATTAGCTTTCAAATTGCTAAATAGTGTTTGGCTAAAATTTTAACTTGATGGCATTTAGCCTTAGCTCTTCTTTAGGCTTTTACCGCATTAGAAATTTCTGATTATGTCTAGTATGCAGTAGAAGATTCTCAACTAGCAAATTAATTTTTTCGATCTCATATTTTAGTTTTATGGTTAAATGAATGGTTTAATTTAATATGTGGGTGCTGTATATACACCACTTTCCTTTATTGTCATTTTTGTCTTCTTACAAGCTTTGCAATATTCAACAATTTCATAGGCAAAGTTGTGAAGATTCTCATAAGCTAAATGCCTCAATAAGTAATAGCTCGGTGATGTTCTTGGTTAGTGATAGATTTTCTGTCTTTTCTCAAAAAAAATTCCTTTTTCATGGAGGGTTTTTTGCTTATTTCACGTGATAAGAACTGTATGCTTTCAACTATCCTCTGTTTGGTTGGTCATGTGATCGTGTAAAGTAAACAAATGAAGATTTAAATGTTGTCTGTTTACACTTTTTAATTACTTACCTTATGTTTAATGTAAATGATCATTTCAATGATCTCGAGGTGGTTATAAGAGAATTATCGGAAAAAAAAGATTCTCATGAGCTTTAAAATTGACTTATACCATTCTCTAAAAATGCTTAAAATAAATAAGCACTTTACTTCTATATCTACTATAGTTGGGCCATGTGCTACTAGGAAGAATTCTTAAAAAAGTGACTTGTTTATATGGAAAAATAAAGACTTGCTAGGATTTGTTCACTTAAAAGAACACTAAGAAGAATCAATCTTGTAAGTATTCATGTCGATTTCGAGAGCTTTAATGTGTATTTTTAGCTTCGACTAGTAGATGGAGTTTTAAGAAATCAAAATAAATGGGTCAAGGAACAAGTCGATACGTCTGCTTTCAACATCAATATCGATATATTAGCAAAAAAGTATGCCTTCCTTTGCTTCTCGCCTCAATGATTTCTCGTTTCTCCTTGCTTTTTTTACATTTTCATCATAGGAGAGTTAATTAATAAACTCTTAGATTTACTTTGAGATATCATGAATTAATGTGAATATGAAAGTGTATGATTTCTAATTATTTTCATAGAATTTTAGAATCATTTGTTTGACACACGGATTCACAATTGGATTTTTCTATTTGACACATGGTTTGAAATCATTTAGATGGTTCAATAGTAAATTTTGCCCTAGAATAATAAACTCTACTTCAAGAAACTTGTCCATAAATTTTGAGCTTATGTTAAATCTATACACCTCCATTTCTTGTTGTCCATGACATTTGATCCGACTGTTACGATGTCATTTGTAGTCTTTAGAAAGTGAGCACCTTGCTTCTTGGACCTATTTCGGACTAATTTGATCAGTCTGAATACCGGTTTGTGGCTTGGTATTGGTTTTAGTCTTAAGATTGTCCGTGCTATAAGTTTGACTATGAAAATTATCTAATTTTGTAGGGTAGGATGATCACAAGAACAAAATGAACAAGACAACTAATAGAACAATCTGGGCATTCTAGTCCGGAAAATGTGCTATTGGTTGGTATATAATTAATTCATGTATAAAATGAGAAGAAAGTTTTGTTTTGAATATAATTATCGTATAATGATGCAAAGTCACAATATTTGCTCCATTTCGGTTTCCTCTTTAGTTTGTTAAAAGACAACGTGGAAATGAGCTATTGCGATGTGTACAAACTTTTTAAATGATGCTTTTATATATATTTTTTGTCATTTACTTGAGATTGAGGCATTCCTTTGTTATAGGTGGAAAGAGGAGATCTACTAATTCCCATTTCTCGGTTGGGTACGAATGTGAAGATATATAGTGAGAGTGGAGGTAAGATCCCTCTTCACCAAGTAATCTTTTTCCTCCACCTTTCTCTTCGCCCTTTTCTCTCATCTTCATAGTTTAAAAATAATTTATTGATCGTATTTGATAAACTCGGTAGTGCCTAATGATTCACAGCGTGATCCCTACAAAAACGGTGAATCAAATAAAATGATTTGTTTTGATTTACAAGAGAGTGTTGCAACAACACCCAAGAAAAGTCCATAGCTATTAAACATGTGAATATATACAGAGAAATCCAGTAAGAGATTTGTGCTCAAGACCAAAACTTTGTTTTCAGAACTCTTTATCCTTGTTGCCCTAAGCGAGTCTTATGGCTTTAGACCACTTTGAGTTTTATAACATTGGCATCGAAATGCTTAGATGTATTAATTTGCTTTCTCTCACTTAAATGATGAGTCATGTATAATATAGTAAATTATCAGAAGTCCCGATTAGATATTGCGGCGTTATATGTTGAAGCTTGGTTGTCAAATTGCATACCAAATTTGGAGGAAATTAAGCACAAAATAAGGCTTGCTTTTGTGGAAAAAGAAATAAGGTAGTTATTATGAGTTATGTTATAAGTGACATGAACTTTTTTCTTTCAAATTCAAGGATTTGTAAGTCTGAAGAAGCTATTCTTGAAGAAAGTGCAACACAAGTTAAGCAAGGAACCTATTTTGTTTTGGTAGGACTTTTTTAGAAAAATCTTTTCATTTGTACATGTTACATTCTTTTTCTCTTTTGTCGGAGTTGACAAATGTGATGTCGTACAATTTGGATGGATACATTTCTTTTGTTTTTTTGTAATGTGATGCTCTAATTCCTTAATTAACTATTAAAGTTTGTATAAAATTGGTAATTTGATTTGTTTTTAGATGTTTGTATACTATATGATTACTCTTCAATTGTTGAAGGTTAACAAACTATCGACGAACATAAAATTGATCGTTCGGCACTTACGGTATTTGGATTTGTTCCCTCCATTAAAGGTTTTTAACGACGAAATGACAATTAGCAAGGGTAAAATTTGGTCGTTAAAAAGATATAACGATTTGGATATCTCGTCGTCGCTAAAGTAGTCACTAACGACCAGGTCTTCTAATGCGGTCGTTAACTTTTAACGACAAGGCTTTTAACGACCGGCGGCCTGGGATTGTTTCAGTCGTTATTGACTTGTTGCGACCAGATATGGACTTTTAACTACTAGATTTCCTCTTGCTAAAGGCCATTTTTCTTGTAGTGATTGCTAGTAATAATATTTTTGCATTTTTAACATGTTAGCCATTTGTAATTTTATAATAATGTTTAATATGGTCATGTTAAATTTCTCACTTTTATTTTTACTTTCATTATTTTTGCTACGTTCAAATTATTTTAAATTTACTTTTTTAGAATCCTTTTTGCAGAACTTTCATTATACAAGGGGTTGAAATGTTTAATTTTGAAATATAGAGATAACCCCCATTATATTTGTAGAGCACTTTCAATATATAATGTATACGTATATATAGTTCTAAAATACAAGAAATGTATTTAAAACTAATTAAATCATAAATTATAGGCCAATTACATAGATAGCCCAGCCCCTTAAAACTTGTCTTTATTTTCCCTCTAGACACCTTATATAAGCATGTGTCCCTTGAACACTTGAAGTTGATTAAAAGTGTATTCTCTGTCTCAATTTATGTGGCACTTTTCATTTTTTGAGATTCAAACTGCATGAACTTTGACTAATAATTTAAGATGTATTTTTTCACCAAATTAATATGAGAAAGTTGAAAATTATAATACTTTTTACATAGTTTTCAAATATATAAATTATAATCTTAAAATATTAAGTTAATCTAATCTAATTTAGCTTTAAAGTTTAGAAGAATTGAAAAGCAAAAAGTATCGTAAAATTGAAAGCTATTTAAACACTAGTTGATGAAATAGTCAAGACCATAAAATGCGTGTAGCTCACACGCGTCACATGGCAAATTAGCCAATGAAAGAACACGTGGCCCATTAATTACAAATAACCAATTAAGAGCCTGTTCAGATTGACTTATTTTAAATGTTTTTAAGCCAAAATAACTTTTAACCACTTTTATATTGAGTAAAAAAAAAAAAAAATTTAAGCACTTATTTTTAAGGCTAAACAATAAAAATAAGTTAAAAGTTATAAGCTAGAATTCCAAACGTATAACATTAAACTTATAAATAAAAAGTCATAAACTCATCCAAACGATTTTAAAAGAAGTTTTTATTTGATAAGGAAAAATAGAACTACTGCATAGTACTCCATATTTTATAACCCACACCCGCCACCACTGGACCCTTTTCCGCCAACTCCAAAAAGGAGACTCTTCTGCATTTCTGTTCCACGGGGCTGCTTCTGAAAACCACCAACTTCCACCCCCCACAAAACGCTGGAACACCTCCAGGGCATAAGCTTTCAATTTTCGAAATTTTAGTATATATCTTTTTAAAATTAAAACTGGATCAAATAATCATGAAATTTTTTTAAATTTTAAAGTGCAACTGAACCAAAATTTCTATTTGGGTTCTCAAAAAATTGTGGGTTTCGTTTAAATTGTGGGACTGAAAATGGAGACATCAGAATTGGTGACTATCTTGCACAAAAATGTGACTTTCAGATACTCTAATGGTAAATTGCAGCCGTCCGATTGAAGATCTTATGACTTGGAGAAATAGGTTTTTACTACAGAATTGTAAAGTCCAGATAAACGAGCATACCTTCGGACTTATTATGTGCGGGTTTGAATATACCATAATGTAATCGGAAGAATGAGAATGTAAGTTGTTATTCAGAAACGAGTGCTGATTATTTGGATTACTTGAAATTGAGGAATACAGATTGTGGAATTGTGGTCTCGTCAATTTTAGATGGTTATGGATAATGATACAAAGAAGAGCTCTGCCGTAAAAAACTAGCGGCGATGGCGGGCCTAGGGACGGATTATAATTGAAGAAGATGGAAGTAAAAACCTAAAAAGCAAAAAAAAAAAGAAAAAAAAATACTGCAAGACTTTCCACTCTCTCATGGGACACACACTATGTCATATTAGCAAAAAGTGTTAAATTGATACATTTCTTTAATAGTTTAGGTGCTCAATAACAATAAGGATTAGCTTAGGTGTCTTAGAGGAAAATAAAGACAAGTTTAAGGACTCGTTTAGTATAAAGGATAAGGAATAAATAATTCCGGAATTAATTTTAAGATGAGTTTATCTCACGTTTGATTGGAATAAAATCTCGATATTATAAATGTGATTAGAGTAAATTAATCCAAAATTTTAAGGGTTACATATTTCTCTAATTCTTAGAGGAACGAAAAAAAAAAAAGACTTGATCATTACTGCATTTGTTGACAGCCTATTTTTAATGTTTTCCTTCTTGTATAGCGTACTCCATGATGTCAATAAGTTCAAATAATGCCAAAATAGGTTCTTGTTTAAGTGTTAGTTGCCTTGGTGTTAGCCACATACAGAGAGCTACTGAGCTAGGGGCGAAGGGGACTCCCTTTGAGGAAAAAAAAAATACTATATTGTTTATATAAAATTAAAATGCATATATATACACACACATACATATTACATTTTTCTGTGCTTTTCAGCACCAATTCTTTTATTTATTCAGTTTTTATATTTTAAATTTCACTAATAATAATTCTGATTTTGCTATTGATTGATCAGGGTATTAATTTGAAGTGTGAAAGGGAAGACAATATGTGTGAACATCTAAAGACTTTTATAACAGAGAGTCGATTTAGTAAATGGAATTGATTCTTCACATCGAATAATATAGGGATGCACATATTCAATGATTGACCTATTGTAAGATTTTTTATTTCAGCGTGTCTAGAGTGCTCTTTATCAGTATTATTAAGTTACTTGTAATACGGAACAAGTAGTACTCGTCATAATTTTTTATTTTTTTTGTGGGCACTTCTCTTTCCTTTGTTTCTTTCTATTCATCAATTAGATAGACCAAAATAACAAATGGAGTATAGAAGTTATAGACGTTGGAAATAATTCTCTATATGAATTTACATTTTTTTACTTTAAAAAAAAAACGTATTAGTTCATGATCACTTATGAAACTTTACTGCCTCAAAAACTGTCATATAATGGTATAAACAAAATATAGAGCAGACGGAGCTGAAGACTTAACCTAACCAATTTCGATTTCACCGCTTTAGAATTGATGTACAAGACAGCTTAACAGTATGTGTTATTTCGCTTTTTGGGTAGTTCTTGATCAATGTAATGATCTTAGATTATCACTCTCTCCGTCCCAAAAAGTCTTAATTTGACTTGATACGGAGTTTAATAAATAAAGAAAGATTTTTGAAACATGTGATCCAAAACAAGTCTTAGATATTTGTGTAGCTGTAAATCATCTTATAAAGTTAAATTGTTTATAAATATAAAAATATGTCAATCTTTATGGAACAAACTAATAAAGAAAGTAAGACAATATTTTTTAAACGGAGAGAGTAGTATATACATTAGCTTATAACCGATTGACTTTTCTTGATAAAAAAATTTACCAATAAAACGTTAATTTCTGGGGGATATGGTGATAGAAGCCTAAGCAAAGCTATGCAGTTAAATAGTACTCTCTCCGTCCCAATTTGCTTGAAAGTTGATCAGTTTGGGGAGTCAAATAACTCTTTCTTTGACTACGATTTTCTTCAATTTTTTTCATATATTGTGAATTATTAATTATGCAGACTTATAGTACGTTTTATATAGTTTTCAAATATCTAAATTTCATTATAAAATACTCGAAGAATCTATGGTTAAAATTAAGATAAAAGAAAGAAAAAGTTGTTTAAAACAAGCGCAACCTTCAAACAAATTGGGACGGAGGGAGTAACAAATTAGCTAGATAATAAAGAAATGGATTAACACGTCTTCCGGATCTTATAAGTTGGTGTTGAAGCGTATCACTAGAGTCAAGACACTGAAAGCAGTCTCTTTATTGGATATTCGATGCCTTGACCTTGAAGCCTAGCTAGTTATATAATTTGGGTTTTTCATTAATTGTTTATTCTGAATACAAAACAAATTCTAGTTTGGTTTAGTTGAGGGATAAATTAATCAGAAACACGGCTTCAGTTGTCTGCTGCCCTTATATGGCCATATATAAGGCAGCGAGCTTTAGAATGCAAGTTAGTCAGATAAAAATTTTAAGGAAAGAAATCAAATCAAGAAAGAAAAAAAAAAGAGAGAGATCGAATAGTAGTAATTGCAAAGAAAATGGTGAGAACTCCATCTATTGACAAAAATGGAATAAAAAGAGGTGCATGGAGTGAAGATGAGGACAACAAACTAAGAGCTTATGTTGAAAGATTTGGTCATCCCAATTGGCGACAATTGCCTAAATATGCTGGTTAGTATATATGGATCGGATCCCCTAACTTCTTTTATGGCGAATTGTTTTTTGTTTTTCTTTTCTATTTTGCTTTTTGGAAGAGAAAATTCTTAGTACTAATTTATTGTTTGAAATTTTGCAGGTCTAATGAGATGTGGGAAGAGCTGCAGACTGAGATGGATGAATTACTTGAGGCCTGATTTGAACAAAGGGAAATATAGCCATGAAGAAGAGCAACTCATTATTAAATTACACAATGAACTTGGAAACAGGTAAAAATATTGCACCAAGACATTATATTATTAGTTAAACTAATTGGTTGTATTCCCTTTTTCAAGTACTATTGAAGTTCCTAACATATTCAATTATTGCAGATGGTCAGCCATTGCTGCAAGATTACCAGGAAGATCAGACAACGATGTTAAAAATCATTGGCATGCTCATCTTAAGAAACGTGCGATAATAACAAGTACAAATTTATCAACGACGTTAATGGAGCAACTTACTGAATCTTCAGAGTCTGCAGGATCTCAAAATGAACAATCTTCTTATAAACTCTATTCAGAACAGGATACTCCAGCAACCTTACAATCAACGTCCCTGGAGGTTTCATCAAGTGATATATATTCCAGTTCTGATTCCCTATTAAATGGAATGATGGACTGGATCGATGAAGAGTCGATGGAACAACTTTCAATTTTCAGTTCATTGGAACCACTTCCGGACTCCTTTTCTTGGACAAAATCCATCCACAATTTTCAGACAGAATCCTTTGACCAATTTTGGACCCAACCCTCTGATAATTTCTGGACAGAAAATTTCTATTAATTCTTAAACCTATACCTCAACTTTCAGTTTGATACATTAGTTCTCCAATTTTTTTTTTTTTTTTTTTTTTTTTTTTGTGAGTAGGACGACGAGAATCTTTGCTAGCTGAATGGCATCTTAGCTTTTAATTTTTTATTTTGAATGATTATACTAATTGTTTACCTTACAATAACAATAATAATGACAATAATTGTTTACCCCATGTCAAGCTTGTCCCACGTGCTAAATGGATATTTTATTCAATATGTAAATGAATTTTTCAGTACTATCATTTGTCCTCGTGATTGAACTCTTTTTGGATCCTCGTTTTTTCGTTAAAACAGTACTCTGCAACACAACCCTATATGACGTAGTTCTCGTGTTGATTGATGACATCATGAATGAACCAAGAACACGTACAGGGAAACCATACAATTTGTATTTATTTATTCATTAATCGGACAAAATAAATTAATCAATTAATCAAAGTATTTTTTTTTTTTTGGGACTATCAGCGACAGTCTATTATTTTGGTTCAATAGGGAAATCTCAACTTGTCACATGCCAAGTCCATAGAACGTATCGTCCGTTTGGTTCAACAAATTTTTAGGACTTTGTCTTTAGTTTACCTCATGATCATCGAGTTTAAAAGCATGTGTACCATGTAGACTTGTGCTTTATTTTATATAGCACTTTACTTGTTTCTCCACTTCCGATATGAAAATTGTCTAAAATAGCATGTGTGCATGAGCTAGAAGCATGTTAGTCATTCTGTTTGATCGTCCCTCATCAAGTCATCCTCCATCATGGCGTGACTTAGCATCCTCGTTGAGGTTCGCCCACCATTGTCCTATGAGAGTCCGATGTTAATAACATATTTATCACATACGATCCAAGTGTATATAACATGTGTATTGCCCGTCTTTGCCCCAACACACCTCATAAATAAAAAAGGAAAATTCTTTTAAAGGAATGAAATCATCTTTAAAGTATACTATTTTTAACAGTTCCATACATTAACTACAAATTTTTCCAAGATGGGATATATTTTTAATGAGTAAAAAGGTCAATTAATATTTTACTTTCAGTCTTCATGCTTTTATTATATTACAATTCAATGTATAAAATGATATATAAGCTGTTAATGTTGGCTGGTTGCAATATGACACAGTTGCATATAAACTCTTCATATTCAAGAGCATGCTTACTTTGCGAACACAATAAAAATTAATTAATCTTAATCTATATCTATCTATATATAATATAAAGTTAGGCAATATAAAAGTGATCTTGCATCTCTCTTTGGCCAAGGATTCTATTTATTTATTTATTTCATTTTTTTTTTTTTTTGACAATTTCTCCTTTTTTTATTGGACAAAAAATAAATTGGCAATTTACTACTTCTCTATTCATTACTATCTTTAATGCAAAAACTTAAATGTCTATGTAGAAAATAGAATAGCTATCATGCTTGTACATCTAGTCAGCAGTGCATTAGAGGGTCGTACATGATTTGTTATGTTGATTAGTTAGATAGTTAGTGAGTTAATTGTTATTAAAGATAAGTGTATATATATAGATGATGTAATACTCATTACATACGGTTGAATAGAATATCCCCCAAATATTTCTCTCTCTATTACTCACTATCATCTCTCTCTCTCTCTATAAACGATATTCACCATTGTTGCCCAAGCTCGAGCTGTCAATTTCAACATGTTATCAGAGCAGTTCGTTATCGATCCATAACAAGGAGCGAGATAGGGTTAGAGAAGTGAAATCGGTGAAGAAAGATAGATCAAATTCAACCAAATTCAATTTCCCAATTTTCTATCATTCCTTTTGTTTTAAAAAGGGCGATATATGATATTCTAATTGAAAATCGATATCGAAACCCTAGAATCGAGTCGGTTCATCTTAAATTTGCACTTATACAATATCCTGATTGAAAATCGATATCGAAACCCTAGAATCGAGTTGGTTCATCTTAAATTTGTACTCATTGTATAAATTTACACTCAATTTTGTAAGAGATTGGTAATTTCTTGATAGCTAATATGGCGAATCTCGAACAATTTGAAGAGGCGATTGTGGACAAGCCAACAGAGATACATCCTCGACATCCACTCTATCTACACCCAGCTGATACTCCAGGTAGCATTTTAATTACTCAGCAATTAACGGGTATTGATGACTACTTGATATGGAGCAAGTTTATGATTAATGTATTATTAGCTAAGAATAAAATAGGTTTTATTTCTGGAAAATGTGTAAAAACTCTATTCAAAGGTGATTTAGAATATGAGTGGGAAAGGTGTAATGCTTTCGTATTAGCATGGATTATGAACACCATGTCCAAGGAATTGGCATGTGGGATGGTTCATTCATCAAATGCAACTGCAGTCTGGAAGGATTTAAGAGAAAGATATGAAAAGAAAGATTTGACTAGGATATATCAAGTTCATCAGGAAATTAGTCACACTGTTCAAGGGAATATGTCTATATCTGAATATTTTGCAAAATTGAAAACTGCTTGGGAAAACTATTCGGCCTTGTTACCTATTCCGCAATGTTGTGACAAGGCAAAAGACTATGCTGACCACATGGAACAGCAAAGATTGATACAATTTTTGATGGGATTAAGTGAGACTTATAGTCAGGCTAGAAGTCAAATCCTAATGACAGTACCACCACCATCCCTGAATTAAGCATATGGGTTATTGATACAAGATGAGAGTCAGATGATGCAATCAAACATGGCTTCTAATGCTTTACAGGCTATGGGGAAGATGAACATGAATGAAACTATAGCCTTAGCAGCAGGACAATATGGAAAGTTTAAGAAACATGGAAATGGTGAGGGGTACTGCAACCATTGTCATAGAAATGGTCATACTGAAAAGGTGTGTTACAGGTTGGTTGGTTACCCACCTGGACACAAATTGTACAATCCTAAAGGAGATGATAAGAATTCCAAGCAAAGAGGGAATGGTAATTACAGAGGTCAACCAGGAGACCAGCAACATGGAAGTAGGGCTGGGCATAAATACCGAAAACCGAAAAACTGAACCGAACCGAACCGAAAATTCAACAAACCGAACCGAACCGAACTAGTTTGGTTCGGTGTTTGGTGTCCATCGTCAAAAAACCCAAACCGAAATAGCCGAACCGAAGTTTGAAAAAACCGAACCGAAAAACCGAACGCGCATCGAAATTTAA
The DNA here is from genome assembly GCF_029784015.1 of Lycium ferocissimum. Taxonomy (NCBI): domain Eukaryota; kingdom Viridiplantae; phylum Streptophyta; class Magnoliopsida; order Solanales; family Solanaceae; genus Lycium; species Lycium ferocissimum. The sequence continues at coordinate 44,035,979 of NC_081352.1, read as the reverse complement.
TACATTACCCAAAAAAATTAAAATAGTCCAGGCCCATTAAGTTTAAAGCAAAAAAAACCCAATTGTAATAAGTCCTCTTTTGCATTTGTATCCCTAATTTTCCACTTCAATTGAAAAAATCAAATATCCTTAACAAATGATGTCTCTTTAGGATTAATGTATGTCCTTTATGTGTTTTCTTAGTTATTCTTACGGTATGTATATAACACCTAGTAATCCTATGTCATGATTATAGTTTTCTGTTCTTGTGTATCTGTTTGTTTGATTTTGATTTCAATTTATCAGTTTTATATTTTATTGCTTTTGAGAATATGAATTAGTGTCAATGGAATCGCTTCTAATATTATATTAAAAAAAAAAACGAATTGAAAAAACCGAAACCGAACCGAACCTAACTTTAAAAAACCGAAACCGAAAGAACCGAACCGAACTAGTTTGGTTCGGTGTTTGGTGTCCACCTTCAAAAAATCGAACCCGAAATAGCCAAACCGAAATTTGATAAAACCGAACGCCCACCCCTACATGGAAGGACTAATAATGGGAGAAACTATCTGGACAATGGTAGACTTTACAATAGTTCTGCATATAATCCTAGAGCTTATAATGCCAACTATGGGAATGCCTTTACTGACCACATAGCACAAATTAACTCTGCGGTAAACAATGGTGAAAATCTTGAATTTAATCAATTTGAGCATGGATAGGGTCATAGTCACACACAGACAGGAACCAGTTATGGATGTCAGCAGCCATCATTTCCACAGAGCCACTACAATGCTCCTGTGTTCTCCCCTCAACAATATCAAGAGATTTTGCAAAGACTTGATGGGGATGCCAAGCAGCCTAAGATGGAATCAAACATGGCAAGTATACATGCTCATTCTCCTACTTGCACTTGCAGTTGTTTTACTGCAGTTAATACCACTCAGTACTGGATAGTTGATACAGGGGCCACGAATTATATGGCTTGTAGTTTGGATCTGATTAACCATCCAACACATGTTCCTCCTTCTAATTCCACTAAAGTCCATCTTCCAAATGGTAACTATACACATATTACTCATACAGGCTCTTCAAATATATCTGAGTTTTTTCAAACTTGATAATGTTCTGTATATTCCAAACTTTCAGTATAACCTCCTTTCCATCTCAAAGTTGACTAGAAAATTGAATTGTTGTGCTATATTCCAGGACCTTTGCAATGGCAAGGTGAGAGGGATTGGTAGGGTACAAGGTGGTCTCTACATCCTTGTCACCACTACCACATCATCACCACCATTTGCCAGGGCATTATCTTCTCAAGCTACAGTTCCATATGACCACACCATTCCAAATTCTACTTCTGCTGCAAATGCAAACTGCCATCAATCAGAGATTGATATATGGCACCAATGAATGGGTCATGCCCCACTTCAAGTTTTGAAACAAGTTCTTTCAATGAAGCATCTGTTGATAAATAAAAGGTCTTCCACTTGTACAGTCTGTCCTTTGTCAAGGCAAACTAGATTTCCTTTTCCAGTTAGTGTCAAAAGGTCTGTACTTCCCTTTAAAATTATGCACATGGATGTATGGGGTCCATATAGACAATGTACCTATCATGGTTTTAGATATTTTTCTCACAGTAGTGGATGATTTTTCTAGAATGACCTGGATTTACTTGATGAAATTCAAAAGTGATGTTTCTATTTTGATAAAACAATTCCTTGTGATGGTTCAGACTCAATTTTCCACTTCTGTCAAAATACTCAGAACAGATAATGGCTTAGAGTTCTTTAATACTCAATGCAATCAGTTACTTAGTTCCTTAGGTATTATTCACCAAAGTTCTTGTGTCTATACACCACAACAAAATGGTGTTGCTGAAAGAAAGCACCAACACCTACTTGAAATGGGAAGGGCACTCAGATTTCAAGCTCATGCTCCTTTGAAATTTTGGGGTGATTGCATATTAACAGCTGCCTATCTCATAAATAGACTATCCTCCACTGTATTAAATGGAAAATCTCCTTATGAGATGTTTCATCATCAGCCACCTTCTTTGGATCATGTTAGAGTTTTTGGATGTCTCTGTTATGCTACCAAATCTGCTTACTCAGACAAATTTTCATCTAAGTCTATCCCTGGTGTATTCCTTGGATATTCTAATACACAAAAGGGTTACAAAGTGTATGATATTGCATCTGATGTTGTTATAGTAAGTAGGGATGTTTCCTTCAAAGAACATAATTTTCCTTTCCAGTATCCACAAGATTATTTTGTGCACTCACCTTTCAATTCTGCAGTCCGTTTTAGTCCTATCTCAGATAAATCTACTTCACCTATTTGTCCATTATTTGATGATCAAGATCCAACTTGTTCTACTTCTTTACCTGCTTCTACTTCCACTCTTCCATCTACATAGGGTTCTTCCACATCTTCAAGTCCTACTACTTTTAACACCACACAGCCTCTGCCCTTTATTCCCTCTTCTGATAATCCCACTCCTTCACAGCCTACATCTTCCCATCCATCTATCATTCAGCCTAGCAGAAAGTCCCAAAGAGTTGTCAAAGCTCCTGCTTGGTTAAATGACTTTCATCATCAATCCTCTATTCCTTATCCTATCTCAAATTATGTTTCTTATGATTTCATCTCAGCTAGCCACAAAGCATTCTTGCCTTCTACCACTATTCCTGAACCTACAACTTTTGCACAAGCTTCCCAAGATGAAAATTGGATCCAAGCTATGAAGCTTGAGATACAAGCCCTCTGTGACAATAAAACCTGGGAGGTGGTTGACTTACCTGCTGGTAAAACACCTATAGGGTGCAAATGGGTGTATAAGGTGAAGTACAGGGCTGATGGTTCTCTTGAAAGATACAAAGCTCGTTTAGTGGCCAAGGCTTTTACTCAACAGGAGGGTTTGGATTTTCATGATACATTCTCCCCTATTGTGAAAATGGTTACTGTCAGGTGTGTTATAGCCTTAGCTGCCTAGTATTCTTGGACTCTTAGTCAAATAGATGCCTATAATGCCTTTTTACAAGGTGATCTTTTAGAAGAGGTATACATGGTTCTCCCACAGGGTTTTGGTATCCAGGAGGAGTCACAACAGTCCAAAGTGTGTAGGCTACACAAATCCCTACATAGACTAAAACAAGCTAGTAGGCAATGGAACTTTAAACTTACTTCTGCTCTTATGAATTCCGGATACTCTCAAAGTAAACTGGATCATTCTTTGTTCACAAAGAAACATGGTACTGACATTGTTATTATATTAGTGTATGTGGATGACCTCTTAATTACGGGAAGCAGTGCCTCTCTAATTCAAGAAGCAAAAGACACACTTAACCTGAATTTCAAGATGAAAGACTTGGGAGATTTGAAGTACTTCCTAGGAATAGAATTTGCAAGATCAAACAAAGGAATATTAATGAATCAGAGGAAATATGCATTGGAGCTGGTGGCAGACTGTGGTTTAGGGGGAGCCAAGCCAGTTTCTACTCCTCTTGAACAAAACAAGAAACTAACAAGTCTTTGAGCCGGACCCATCTTTGAGATCACAAGGAATTGAAGTAGAAAAGGATGAAGTGCTACTTGATAAATCTGGATTTCAGAGGTTGATAGGTAGACTATTATACTTAGCTATGACAAGACCAGACCTCTCATTTGCTGTACAGAGTCTGAGTCAATTTATGCATGAACCCAAGGAGTCTCACTGGGATGCAGCACTGCCTGTTGTTAGATACATAAAAGGCCAGCCAGGTCTTGGATTACTTATGAGCAGTAATATTTCAAATGAGGTGTTGGCTTACTGTGATGCAGATTGGGCATCATGCTTAATGATAAGAAGATCAGTGACAGGGTATTGTGTGAAGTTAGGTGATTCTCTAATCTCATGGAAATCAAAAAAACAGTCAACAGTCTCAAGAAGTACAGCTGAATCAGAATACAGGAGTATGGCAGGGACAGTGTTTGAATTAGTGTGGATACATGGGTTATTGTTAGAACTGGGATTGTAGATTAAGCAGCCGATGAGATTGTTTTGTGATAATAAAGCTGGTCTATAGATAGCTTCCAATCCAATGTATCACGAGAGAACAAAGCACATAGAGATTGATTGTCACTTTAACCGGGAAAAAAATCAACAAGGTTTGATTCAAACTTCACATGTCAAGACTCGAGATCAAACTGTTGATAGACTGACTAAAGGCTTGGGGAAGGCTCAGCATGATTTTTTGATCGACAAGTTAGGGATGGTGAACATATTCCACCGCCTAACTTGAGGGGGAGTGTAGAAAATAGAATAGCTGTTATGCTTGTACATCTAGTCAGCAGTGCATTAGAGGGTTGTACATGATTTGTTATGTTGATTAGTTAGATAGTTAGTGAGTTAATTGTTATTAAAGATAAGTGTATATATATATAGATGATGTAATACTCATTACATACGGTTGAATAGAATATCCCCCAAATATATCTCTCTCTATTACTCACTATCATCTCCCTCTCTCTATAACCGATATTCACCATTGTTGCCCAAGTTCGAGCTCTCAATTTCAACAGTCTAAAAATTTACTACTCCATTTATTCCTATTCTTTAATGTAAGAAAATTACTACTCCAACCTTTCATTCCCTCCATGAAGAGTGAAAATATCTTGAAAAAGAGTAGTCTGATGGATATCAGTTCGAGTAGAATTTGGAAGGGTTCAAATTAATAAATCTACAACTACATATATGGATATCATTCCTTTATTTTTTTTTGTTCCAAAGAGTCCATATTGAAACTTGAAAGAAGTTAATTATCACGCTGCTGTTTTCTTCATTTCGTATACTCAATTTACTTGCCCATTATATTTTATACATTTACTTGCCTATTAAATTTTCATTAATTCCTCACACCATAAGGCTCTAATATAACGTTGCCGTCATAGATTTCTTTAAATTGTGATTTCATGATCCTTGGATAACATCTTACTATATACAATCTATTGTTAAACAGTGAACAACGCATGTTCAGGTTCTATAAAATGTAAGGTATCTACTTTTCTTACGATGCGGGAATTTAGACGACTTAATTTTACTTCATATTGATTGTTTATTTGTTTGTTTTAATTTTTGGCTTTAGTTTCTTCTTTATTCTTCCTTTTATGCTAGACCTTTTTTATCCTTTAATTTTGGTTGATGCATATTTAGGTCTAGAGATCCGATAAGTTTGTCAAAGAATAGGAAAGTGAAAATGATATTGTTTGTATTGAATTAGTTGATTATGTCTTCCATTTTCATTATTTCTCAAGCATTTGCATATATACAAGAAGGTTTGGTCTTAGGTTTTGAAAAAATGTCAATAATCATATTTGGTGTAGATAGTATTAAAATTTTGTCTAATTTAAAGGTCCGACATATAGTGCCAATAAATAAATGATTTCAAGTTTGATTGACAGCATTAATTTTGTATTTCTTAAGCGTACAAGAGTTGAAATTTAAAATGGGGTGTTTTAAAATTTGGATGTCCTTACAGATTGATATTTTAGATGAACTCAATAATATGGAACTTGGTTAATGGTGTTGTATAAATGTTTTATGATTGTATTAAGTTGAAGTTCATTTGTTAGGGACGGGATTTGCAAATTTTGATATGGATATAATTTTTTGTAATGAATTTGTGAATTTAACCTGCAATGAATAGTTACAAAATTGGAATTGCCAAGAATGCAGCTTGTGATATCAAGAAGAACAAAATTATTTCAACCTGCAAAGGAGTATGAAGAAGAATAAGGAACTAGGAAAGCTCTTTTTTTTTATGCCAAATAAGATCTTTTAATAGTAATAAAAAAACTTATATTTAATTTTATTTGTATGATTTCTATCTTTTAGTATACAACAAAATATAGATTAAATGTCTCAATTTGTATAATAATTATGTAATTTTTATTTTAACTTTTAGTTTTTGTATTGATCCTTTTGAATCTTTCTTAACAACTTAAATGGTTAATTAGTCCAAATGTATAAATTAACTCAAATATATATTGTTGTGAGTTTTTCCTTTCTTAGAAAAACGAAGAAGAATATCTAAAATTGTTACTAAATTGCAGATCATTTGGTAGATTGAATAATGCTTTTACAATCGCGTGAAGCGTGAACATATTCACTAGTTTACTTTAATGTTAGCTTGAACAATATTTTCTATTCGCAAAAGGTGACGTGTTTAATTTTTTGACAATCCTAAGAATTATATTGTGTAACTGTTAAAAATAGGAATAAAATCTAATTAGTCGCTTTGAAAGGAGACATTTGCATAAATCAGCATGTACTCCATGTGGTGTCACTTACACTAAGATTTAATTTGCCAAATTTGTTCTTAATTGTTTACGCGTCCGTTGCCGGGGTGTTGGGCAGGTTGGCATATTAGATTGAAGTGTGAACACTGAACAGAAGAAAGGGCGGACAATAACATGTTAACACCTAATTAAGGACTATGACATAGCGTACCTGTTACCAAAAGTATTTGATTCCATTAAATGATTGACCTACCGTATGAGTATTAATTTTCAGCTTGCTTAGTGAGCTTTGTATTCGATGGAAAATTTTAAAATGTGCCTTACACAACTGACATTAAGTGTGTGAGGCTTTTTTTTGTGAGACAAAAAAGTAAACTAAAAATTTGTGGACCCAAAAGTGTAAGATGTAGGTCTACTTCTTTATCTCACAAAAAAGAGCCTCACACAACTAATGTTAGTTGTGTGAGACACATAGTAAACCTTTTCGTATTTGATACTTCATCCTTACGTTAAAGTGTTTGATTGAACATGTGACTTTAAAAAATTTAAAAATATTTTGATATGTAAATTAAATATATAAAAATTCTTTTTAATATGAGTAGTAATAAGAATTTCACATATCTTTTTATTACTTTTTCCTTATAAAAGAGTAAACTTTAATATCAAGTGATATTAACAAGTTTGTCATTAAAAATCAGCAGGGTATGTTAAGATTAAATACTTAATCAAATTGAAAAGTACTAGTGCTATTTTATTAGATACAAATTAAAAGAAAAGCATGTCACATAAAATATTTCATCCGTCTTAAATTATTTATCGTGTTCTCTTTTACGCACTCTTTAAGAAACATTAATAGTGAGGGGTGACTTTTTTACCGTATTTATATCGTGAGATATGATTTTTCTTCAATTAATTACTTACTCAGGTGTATGTAATCTTCAAGTACAATTACTGTTAAAGATAAAACAACTAGTTTTAGAAATCACGATAAATAATTTGAGACTAGTCAAAATGAGTATCAAGTTATTTTTAATAAGAGCCCGTTTGGATTGGCTTATAAGTTGCCTATAAGTTGTTTTCAGCTTTTTTTAAGTTTTGGGTTTTAAAGTTTTGTGCTTAAAATAAGCCCAAAAAATTAATTGGGTTTGTTTGGCTTAACTTATCTAAAGCAGCTTATAAGCTGTTTCCAGCTTATAAGCTGCTTTTTTTAAGCCCATCCAAACAGGCTCTAAGAAACGAGTACTAAGCTCTTTCTATTTTTTTTTTCTCCTTTTTGTACCCAAGGAAAAAATTGAAAAGGTTAATTTCTCAGGGACAAAAAGTAAAGTTATGATTCAGGTAAATATAGCAAAGATAATAAAGAAATGGATTAACACGCTTCACTGAATCAGTTGGTGGTTAAATTAGCTTATCACGAGTAGGGCTGTTCACAGTTTTGGTTAAAACCAAAACCAAACCGAAAATTTAACCAAACCGAATAAAAAAACCGACATTTGGTTTGGTTTGGTTTGGTTTGGTTTTAAATTTGAAAAACCGATAATATTTGGTTTGGTTATGGTTATAGTAAAAAATAACCGAATAAATAACCGAACCAAACCGATAATTATATACATAAAATTTATAATTATTTATATGTATAATATTAACTTTTCATAAATAATTAAAGATATTTTATACCTTTTAATTATTAATTTAATTTTGGTCTACTTATTTTTAAGGCCCACGTCTTAAAAGTATGTCCAAGTCCAACAATCCAAGCCCAAAATAAGTCGTGAAAAGGTAAAAAGTAAAAATCCTACTATTTCTTTTCATTTTACATTCTTATCAGATGTCTTTCCCTCAATAAAAAAGTCGCCCTTGTGGGCCGTGAGGAAAAAAGTTATGATTCAAGGTAAGAGAATATTTGAATTGCAAAGTCATAAATTGAAAAACCGAAAAACCGAACCAAACCGGGTGGTTATTATTTTACTTGATTTGGTATGGTTTTAGACATTTAAAAATCGACTAAATTGGTTTGGTTATGGTTTTAACCAATAACCGACCCAAACCGAACCATGAACACCCCTAATCACGAGAGTCAAGAAACTCAAGCAGTCTCTTTATTGGGTTATACCCATTCGATGCCTTGACCCTTCAAGTCTAGTTATATAATTTGGGGGTCTACATTAATTGTTTATTCTAAATACGAAACAAATTCTTGTTTAGTTTAGTTGAGAGATAAATTAATAAGAAAACACGGCTTCAGTTGTCTGTTCCTATGACATATAAGAGCGAAAGCTTTACACTGCAAGTTAGTCAGATAGAGTTTAATTAAGGCCAAGAAATCAAATTGAAACTTACAAAGAGAGAATTAAGGTATTCCAAATCAGAAAATGGTGAGAACTCCATCTATTGACAAAAATGGAATAAAGAGAGGTGCATGGAGTGAAAAAGAAGACAACAAACTGAGAGCTTATGTTGAAAGATTTGGTCATCCCAATTGGCGGCAATTGCCTAAATATGCTGGTAATTAGCACTCCCTCTATTTCAATTTAGGTGATTAATTCACTTTCACTTTTCATGTGTTTCAAAAAGAATGATACGGAGTCCCAAACTTTTTCTCACTGATCATGTTTTGGTTTCCTCATGAATCTCTCTATTATGCTTCTTATTATTACTAGCTTTTAGGAAGAGAATTAAAGTTCTTTATGACTTTTTGGATATTTAATTTTCAGGACTAATGAGATGTGGGAAGAGCTGCAGATTGAGATGGATGAATTACTTGAGGCCTGATTTGAAGAAAGGTAAATATAGCCATGAAGAAGAGGAACTCATAATTAAATTACACAAGGAACTTGGAAACAGGTACTATATATGTTGCACTTACACATTACATGGTATTAATGTGTGTTACTGCCCTTTTGGATTTTTTCCTAATTACATGTCACATATTGCAGATGGTCAGCCATTGCAGCAAAATTACCAGGAAGATCCGACAACGATGTCAAAAACCATTGGCATGCTCATCTTAAGAAACGTGCGAGATTAACAAATAGCAATTCATCAAATATGGAGCAATTTACTGAATTATCGATATCTGGATCTCAAAATGAGCAATCTTCTTATAAAGTTTCGGAACATGAAGCAACTGACTGTAATATTAGAGAGGTGCCAGATCATTTTGACACTCCATGTCCTCCAGAGGTTTCATCAAGTGATTTAAATGGAATGGACTGGATGGAAGAAGATAATTACATGAGGTCAATGGAACAATTTTCAATTTTCAGTTCATTGGAACCACTCCCAGACTCCTTTTCCTTGACAAATCCTATCGACAATTTTCAGACAGAATCCTTTGACCATTTTTGGACCCAACCCTTCGATAATTTCTGGACACAACCTTTCATTTAATTCTTATATACCACAACTTGATACCACACAACCTTTTAAGAAGTTCTTGATACGTATTCTGGTTCTACAAATTTTGGGATGAATTGCGAGAACATGTACTGGCTGAGTGGCATATCTGAGCTTTTAATTTTTTATTTTGAATGATAGTAGTAATATTTATTGTTTATAATTAATACTACCCCATTAGATAATTGATCTTTCCTCCCACCCACGTGCTAAATAGATATTTTATTCGATATGTAAATGTAATTTTTAGTAATTTGTCCTCGTAATTGACTTCTTTTGGGAACCGCCTTTTTGGGTTAAAACTCTCTGCAACACGACGCTATATGACGTACTTCTCGTGCTGATTGATGACATCATGGATGAACCACCAACACCTACAGGGAATCCATAAAATTTGTATTTATTTATTCATTCATTGGCCAAAATAAATAATTAATCTGGTATTTGTTGGACTATTAGCGACAGTCCATTATTTGCCTCAATCAGGAAATCTGTACTTGTCACATGTCGAATTACTTTGTTATCGAGCCCAAAATTAAGTAAGCGTACTGTGTGCACTTTTACTTTAACTTATATACTCTTTCTGTTCTAACTTATGTGGCACGATTCAGATTTTGAAAGTCAAATATTTTAATTTAGACTATCAACTCAGACATAAAAAATTTAAATTCTTAAAATTTACATCTTTAGAAACTACGTAAAAAGTAATGTAAGTCAAAATATTTGACAATCCAAAATACTAAAGATCTTTGAAATTATTACGGTCAAAGAAAGAGTTGTTTGAATTTCGAAATTCAAAAAATGCCACATAAATTGAGACGGAGAGAATAGCACTTTACTTTTCTCTCCACTTCTGATGTGATTTTGCCTAAAATATTAATGTGCTTCCCTTCATCATAAGCTTCCGGCTAGAAGCATGTTAATCATTCTATTTACACGGTCCTTACCAGTATGTCCTCTGTCATAGATGTCACATACATCTTCCTTCAGAGACTGGTTTTTTTGCTGAGATTTGCCGCATCATCGTATTGCGGGAGCCGACTCAAATATTATACTTTTGACATGCAACTCTGGTTCATAGTATGTAATGTCCGCTTTGACTCACCAAACCTCATAAATAAAAGGGAAAATATCTTTTTCGAGAAGGAATATATATATCCTAAGCAATTCTAGTTCTAGACATAAATAGAAAAGAAATATCTTAATTCAAACTGCAGTTTCTTCAAAGATGGAATGAATGGGTAAAAGGTGAACTAATATTTTATTTTGAGTCTCCGTACTTTATAATAGTACAGATTAATGCATAAAATGTATAAAATATTAAATTTGGCTGTTAACTATATGCCTCAAATTAATGCATATATACTCCTCATGTTTCAAAATCATGCATTTACTCTGCTTATACAGTGAAAATCTTATTTAAATATTAGCTTGAATAATATTTCTGTTCACGAAGGGTTAAGTGTTTAATTAAAAAAATACCGATAACTTAAGTATATTAAAATGAGACCAAAGTAAAATTCTAAATAGAAAGTTCACATGCATTTAATTTTAAGAATTTCAAGAAAGAAAATAATTCTTTTTCACCCACTCGAAAATTAACCACAACTTCAATTAAAAAAGATGACAAAAAATTTCGTTTAATATGTATTTTTTGAAGCTCTTAAATACGAAATGATCATAAATACTTGATAAGATGTACCAATTTCTAGTAATAATATATTTCATGAGCTTTAACATGTATATTTTTTAATAAGACTAACATTTTCTATATATAAGTTTCTCAATTTTTATTTTTAATTTGCTTTTGTTTTTGCTCCGCACAAAGTACACTTGAAATTTACTTAGCCAGATGGACATTCTTTTGTAAAGTCATTTTTTTTTTTAAGAGAATGAAAGAATAGGAAGACTCGGTCATACAACATTTAATTGGTTGATAACCTATTTTATAAGGTTTTCCTACTTGTATAGAGTAGTTCTCCATGTGGTCTCACGAAGATGTAACATGCTAAAATTGGTTCTTGCTGCCACATGTATAAGCCTGCCTGGGTGTCGAGCGCGAAGGTATAAGCGGATTCATATTTTAAAGTTTATGAATTTCTGTATAATTTTAAATTATTTATAATATACGACGGAAACAGCCTCTCTACCTCGGTAGATATAAGGTCTGCATACACTCTACCTCTTCAGACCTCACTTGTGAAATTACACTAGATAGTTGTTGTTGTTGTTGTTATAATATACGAGTAATAATTAGGTTCCCAATTAAATATTTTAATTAATTTGTCAATATATATACAAAATCTTATAAATAGATTACTGAATTCAGGTGAAACCGTAAGCCCGATAAACCAGAGGGTGGTGTTGGGAATAATAAAACTAATTTTAGATGTGAACGCTAAACAGAAGAAAGGGACGACAACATGTGTAACACCTTATTAAGGACTGTAACATAGAGTCCTAGATACTAAAAGTTGTTGATTCTTCTCATCTATAAAGATGTCATTCAATTCAATGGTTGACCTACCGTACGATTTTTAATTGCAGCTTGTTTAATGTGCTTTGTACTCCATACTCCATCTCTTGGATTAAGTTAAAGTGTTTGATTGAGCATGTAATTTAAACAATTGAACAAAACTCTTGATATATAAATTAAATATATAAACCAAAATTATCTTTTTATATGACTTATATTATAATAAAAGTTTTACATGTATTGTTATTTTCTTATAAAGGAATCAACTTTTTTATCAAGTGATCTCAGCAAGCCGCATCATAAAAAATAAATCGAGAATGCTAAACTTAAATAGTTTTCAAAGGACAAAAAGTATTACTCCCTCTATCCCAATTTATGTGATGTACGTTCATTTTTCATCTGTCCCAAAAAAAATGATATATTTTTATATTTAAAAATACTTTAATTTGAAATTTCCTTTATTTTTATATTTAAAAATAATTTAATTTGAAATTCCCTTTTTTATCCTTAATGAAATAATTTAGAGCCATACAAATATCCATGACTTAATTTGGACCACAAGTTTCAAAAGTCTTCCTTTCATTTTTAAACTCCGCACATAATCAAACAATATCACATAAACTGGAACGGAGGGAGTACACGTGAGACTCGGTTGGACGGACTGAAAAATGCATCTCATGGAGTGGGACCAAAAAATAACGATAGACCTTTAAAGAAAAGCAAGTTATAGCTCAGGTAAATAGCAAACAAAAATAAAGAAATGGATTAACACGTCTTCACTTGCATCTTCAGTTGGTGGCTAAATTAGCTTATCACTAGTGTATGTGTCCTTAATTAGTCTTTAATTAAGCGCACATGCGGTATTTAAAATTTGCTCACGTTCTTGTACAATTTGTTCATGATTTTACTATGCCAAGTCAACCTGAGGAATTAGTAATAGCTAAAGGAATGATGGAATGATAGCAAGAACACAAGAGAATTACCGAAAGAAGTTTTGTATTAGAGTGAATTTGAATTGTTTGGGCCACCCCCCCCCCCCGCCCCGCCCCTCCTCCCCATTTATAATAGTTACAAGGGGCCAGTGTGTAACTATTAATTATTACTCAAGTTTTTCAATATTTATAGTAAGTTCCCTCTCTAGAATTCTATACGAAACTAAAAGGTCCATTGGAATCTAGGGTCTTCCAAGAGATATATCCAAGAACTTTTCCACAAATACTAGTCTCTCTACTATGGGCCCGTTTGGCTTAGCTTAAAAAACATATTATAAATTTGAAACGAATTTTTAAGCCAAAAAAAAATAAAAAATTTCTACCCTAACTTTTTTTTTTGACTTATTTTAAGATAAAATGGCTTATGTGTACCACTCAAACATTCAAAAAAAACGAAATCTTACTTTATAAGTTGTTTTCAGCAACTTATAAGCTAAGCCAAACGGGCTCTCTGTAAGCTTTCCATATAGGCAAAAATTTTGGCAAGTGGTGCCTAAGTGGCGATGTTGACGTGGTGGGTCATCACATAGATTTTCACTAAGGGGTTCAAAATATAAAAAAGTAAAAATATAAAAAAGCCAAAGAGGGTTCAACATCTATTATATATATACATAAAAAATAATTTTAACCATATATAAACAGTGTTTTTTCCGCCGAAGGAGTTTCGGACGAACCCCGTTCACACTAGAGTTAATAAAATGAAGCAGTCGTTATACTGGGGTTCCATTAATTGTTTATTCTAAATCCAATTCAACTTCTTGTTTGGTTTAGTTAGGGATAAATTAATGAGAAAACACGGCTTCAGTTGTCTAGTCCTATCACATATAAGAGCGAAAACTTTACACTGCAAGTTAGTCAGAGTGAGTTAATAACATAAAGAAATCAAAATAAGAAAACAAATAGCGAATTAAGGTACTCAAATTAGAAAATGGTGAGAACTCCTTTTATTGACACTCATGGAATAAAGAGAGGTTCATGGAGTGAAGAAGAAGACAACAAACTGAGAGCTTATGTTGAAAGATTTGGTCATCCCAATTGGCGGCAATTGCCTAAATATGCTGGTAATTAGTACTCCTTTTCAATTTAAGTGATTCACTTTTTCTTCTGTCTTAAAAAGAATAATACCTCTTTGGAGTTCCAAACTTTCTTCTCATTCATGTTTTGGTTTACTCATGGATTCTCTATATGCTTCTTACTACTACTAGCTTTTAGGAAGAGAATTAAAGTTCTTTAATGTCTTTTTGGATATTTAATTTTCAGGACTAATGAGATGTGGGAAGAGCTGCAGACTGAGATGGATGAATTACTTGAGGCCTGATTTGAACAAAGGGAAATATAGCCCTGAAGAAGAGCAACTCATTATTAAATTACACAACGAACTTGGAAATAGGTAAGCAGAGGACATTACATCAACTAAACAAAGTTGTAATCATTTTTAAAATACTATGCTCCTGACGTAGTTGTGATTATCAATGTTGCAGATGGTCAGCCATTGCTGCAAAATTACCAGGAAGGTCAGACAACGATGTCAAAAACCATTGGCATGCTCATCTAAAGAAACGCGCGAGATTAACAAATACGACCAATTCATCAAATGTGGAGCAACTTACTGAATCTTCGATGTCTGGATCTCAAAATGAGCAATCTTCTTATAAAGTTTCGGAACATGAAGCAGCTGACTGTAATATTAGAGAGGTGTCAGATCATCTTGTTGACACTTCATGTCCTCTAAAGGTTTCATCAAGTGATTTATATTCCACTTCTAATTCCCATCTAAATGGAATGGCCTGGATGGATGAAGATAATTACATGAGGTCAATGGAACAACTTCCAAATTTAAGTTCATTGGAAACACTTCCACTTCCAGACTCCTTTTCCTGGACAAATCCTATCAACAATTTTCAAACAGAACCCTTTGACCATTTTTGGACCGAGCCCTTTCATGGTTTCTGGACAGAACCTTTCTTTTAAAATATATTCTTATATACCCCAACCTAGCCTTCAAGAAGATTTTGACACATACTACGAAATTTTTGATCGAGAACTTGTGCTGAATTGCGAATTCTGAAATTTTTGCAACTTTCACTAGATTATATATTCATATTTTGTGTGTACTTATAATTAGGTTTTGCAATTAAATATTCGAGATTGGACTACTTTTGTAATAGAGAAATAAAAATCGATCATCCAGTGTGCTCTTTATAAAGCCAATTTCTCCAATTATGTGTGAAGTAATTTTAGTAAATATGGTATACCATAGATTTGCCAGCACATAGCTATTGATATTGCTAACATAACATCATTAGTTTGACTAGAGTCCTGTTTAAGAAAACTAGACGCCGAACACCTTAATTATTGATTCTAGTATGTGTATATATATGCACTTATATGACCAGAAATAGACTGAAATAATTGTTAAGTCAATGTTGTTTCCATCACATGATGCTAAAAATTAACAGGTGTTTGTCTCATGTAACATTGCATCATCAGTACATATCTATTTCTCCACAAATTGTTTAGTTAGATGGACCCTTGAGCATCTAATTGAAGTGTCCGCAAGCTAAGTTATGAACTGAGTCTATGAAAAGCATTGGCGGATCCAGAATTTTCATTCAGAATGTTCGGGAAAAAAAAAGCTAAAGTGTTCAAAAGTTAATATATTATACAGTAAACAGAAAATTTACCTTATATATACACTGCTTAAGAGTGTTCAACCCGGCTCCCAAGTAGATCCGCTCCTGATGAAAAGTCATAGTTTATTCAGTTGTACGTGTCTGCATGTTATCTTTTCTACCTTATGCCCTTCCCAATAAGACAAATAATGAAGTAGGAATAAGGGAGTCAACCCTACACTTGTGATTAATTTAAGAAAGAGGCCAAGAAGAGCGAGAGAAAGTAATGCAACTCTTGTTTGTTTTCTACTTCACCGGCCATGTTATGGATATAGCCACCTACATAGACTAACGTCTAGAATGATACATTATCACAATTAAAGTGCAGAAAAAGAAAAGGGAACAAAGAACATATATTGTGTGGTGAGTTGGCATGTCAACGCACCATGATTTTCACTCAATAATAAATGGAAACAAAAATTATGAAAATTATAAATATAAAAACAGAGAGTTGATCGCAGAGAATAAGGAAAAACAGAAAACTTATTACAGCAAGATTTTGCCTATATATAAGGAAAACAAATAAAATATAAAACTAATAAGCTTTAACCATGGTTTAGAGGTTGTATTTAATTAATTAAATATTGACCTTAGATCCGAAAATGAACAGGTGTAATCAAATTAAGAGTGCACTCGACAAACTGGATAGGAGCTACACTGGAGGTAAACTTATCAATTGGGTCGGGTCGGCCTAGGCCCGACCCATCTAACTCTGCCCATAACCGGCCTGGAACGGAACTCGGTAAGAGGGGTAGTGGGCTGGGCTAGTGGAACAATTTGGGGGGCCATGCCGGACATGCCATGTAGCCCGGCCCACCAACAAGCCCGGGTTCTGGCCCACCCGGGCACTGGCCGGCCCAACAACAATTTTTTTTTTTTGAATTAATAAAGGAGATTTTTACTAGGTGCAACACATTTATAGAGTTTAGTAACACAAATGACACATTTATATATATTAACACATTTATATATATTAACACATTGATTGATAATTAAATGAGATCCCACCGAATCTGGAATTTCATATTTTGTTCCTTTTTCCAACGTTCACTAATGATTCTCTTTGTATGTTTATTTTAAGAATAATTAATTAATGTAAGTAGATATATTATTGATTTATTTGTTGACTTAAAGCTAATAAATATTATCCTATGGTTAATATATAGGGAAATTTACATGGTGTGGCAAACACTAGTAGGTAATTATATTTAGTAGTTATAGTTTAGATTAATTACATCCTATAGCTAAGAGTAATATGTTAAATACAATTAATAGTTACATATATATTTAAAGCAGAATATTTTATTTTTATTATTTCTAAAAATAATTATCTTGACTGTTTCTATTGCTCAGTCAATGGACAGCCGTCGGAGCTCCGGCGAACAAGCTCCTGCCACCAACCAACAACAACCAGATCTGATAGCATCGCCCAAAATGCCGATGGAGAGCTTCGATGAACCAGCCAGCGCGGCGGCGAAACCACGACGGAGAGCTCCGATGAACCAACAGATCTGATCGACGGCGGCATCCAACCAACGGCGGCGAAAACCACGACGGGGAGCTCATACGTCGCCAACCAACAACCACAATCACCCCTCGACGTTGTGGCCACCGTTGCGGCCAGATTTGGCGGCGGTACATAAACCAGATCTAGCGGATTGAAATATTTGTTTCGCCAGTGTTTTCGCCGGCGGTGACGGTGACAGCATTTATATTAATATTTTGTTTGGTTTCGCCGGATCTAGTGGTGGTCGAGGCGGCGACGATGAAGCTCCGGTTCGGCAGATCTGGCCGAAACTAGTGGTTGGTGTTGGTATTCACGAATACGACGATTGTATTCACTTTTTGAGCTTTTTTTGTTAATTTTTTACATTGTATTCATTTTTTTTAGGGTGTATTTGTTAATTTTTGGTGTATCTATGTTTTTATGTATTCAGGGTTGGGGTGTATTTTGAAAGATATTTTTTTGTATACAATCGATTTTAAATATAATAAAGTGAACACAATGTAAAAGTAGCTACAAATGAATACAGCTGAGTTGAATACATTTAACTTGAATACAGCTTAGTTGAATAGATCTGACTTGAATACATCAAAATCTGACTTGAATACAGCGAAATCTGACTCAGCCGGATTTTGAATACAATTTACTGTAGCGTGTGAATACAATATATTGTAGCAACGAAATGTAATTAGCAAAAGTGTAGCTATGCCTAAAAAAAAACCCCCAAAATGTAGTCATTTTTGTAAATTGCCCTAATATATATTGCTACTACGCCATTTACATTTGCAGTATACTATTTCAAATATACAATTTACATACATACAATAGTTAGTATATAATAAATATATATATTTTATAACATTATGTTTGCATTAATAATTCAAATACATACAATATTTGATATATACTCGTAATATAGGTTTATCACATATACAATTGACCATATATTATTTTATAACACTATATTTGCATTAATAATTCAAATACATACAATATTTGATATATACTCGTAATATAGGTTTATCATATATACAATTGACCTAAAAACGCATAAGCATCGTCATCCAAATTTATAACATGGTTAAATAATAATATACTATTCAATCTTGAAAATAATAAAGCAATTATGTCTCCAATATAGAATAAAGTTAAAAAGAAATATAATAGAAAAAGGAAATTAACAAATTGCCCACATTTTCCATGGCCCTAAAAATGAATGAATGCATGTCCCTAATTTTTAGGCTAAGAAAAGGGCTCGTATTAATTAGGGGACAGCAGTTTCTTTCGTTTTTTAAGGACACGAAAAAGGGAATTTGTTTAGGTTGGAATTGTGAGATAATATGAAGAAGAATGAATTGTATTTATAGATTGAAAATAGGGCCAAAGTATAATTTAAGAAACTAGATGGTTAAAATAAAGTTGACAACAACTAGATTTTAAAATATCAAATTTAATAAATTTTAGTACTAGAATTTTCTTTTAAAATAATTAAAACCCAACCCAGGCCATTAACTAAAACCCGATCTGGCCCAATTAACCCACTAAATACCCCTAACCAGGTAGGGGGCTGGGTCGAACACCCTTTCCCCTTCTCAAACCCAGCCCCAACCCGACCCTTTAACTATGGCCCGGCCTGGAACCAGCCTCACATGGGCCGCATTTACATGGCTCGGCCCATTTGACAGGCTTAACTAGAGGGGTTCTGCTTCCGAGATTTTGTAAATTTTTATGTTTGAGGAAATAGTAGTCTTATAAGACAACGAGAATTAAGCAATGATCCCGAAAAGAAGAACACATAGTTTTAATGTGGAAAGCCTCAAGGGGAAGGAAACCATGATGGTCACCAACAAAACTTTTATTATTCAATGAAAGATTTTTTTTTTTTTCAAGGATACATAATTATGTGAAAATTCGTGTATATATAGGCTGCGAAAGATCTTAACCCCGGTCTAAATCGGATGTCCTCGTTGTGGCCTTCGGCCCTTTGCTTCGTCCATCGGAGGGGGCTGCCGCCCCGTGCAACCACTGTAGTCGTTTAGGCCACAAACATAACATAGGATATGGGTAGATAATTTATGTTGGTGGCAGGGCAGATCCACAATTTTGGTTACGGGAGTGAACCCAATAACTTTTTTTCGAACTCTATATATATGTTTGAAAATTTCCTAAATATCTATAAATATTTGACTGTGAACTAATTTATTATTGTAAATATTAACTTGAAATCGTTTTGTAGGACCCATACTTCAAATCCTGAATCTGCCTTTGGTTGGTGGTGATGGTACATATGATAAAGTTGTTGGTGACTTTGGTGATAATGGAAGAATAGGGGTTGGTGTGGTGAGCTGACATTTCATGTCGCTAAAATGAATGAGGTTAACGTAGGAAGTGAAATTTGAGCTACTTTTATGATAATGGTGAGCTGGTTTGAATTTTTGAATTATGGATTGGATTGCGGATTTTATTTTTAAAATTTATGGATTCAGATTAGATATGAATTTAGTACTATGGATATTTGGATATCCGAAACACCGAAATTTTTATACCTTATATTCTACCCATATTATATTCCCAATAGGCCAACGATACTACTAAATCCAATTTCGAAAGGTCTAATAAATTAACAGCCTATGAGCTACGACCCTACCCATTATAGTAATAAGTCCAAATGCATAATTTTCTACTAAATCAAATGTAATATAGGGTTTTTCTTACATTTGGATACAATCTTATAATTATTTTATCTTGTATTGCCTAAAATGCTTTTTGCATGGCAAGTGCTACTGTGCTAGGTGATCGAACTAGCTCAAGTTATCCAAGAAATTCTTTTATTTCCCCTCTTACTATTACAGAGCAATTAAGATCTAGATTTTCCTCTCTGGAACTGACACTTTAAAATATTCTTGTGTTGAAGTAGAGGAAGATGTACTTTTGAATTTATGCTGAAAGTATCTTAACTGCATTGGTTTTTAGTTCTCATTTGATTTCATATTTATGCTAAGACGTGTAACTTGATAACTGGAGCACATGAATTTCGTTACAAATAAGCCCGTCTTAAAGGCTCAAAAGTAAAATCCGAAATATCCAAATCGATTAATTCGAAACTAAACTTAAAAAATCCAATCCAATCGGAGCTTATTTGAATTGGATTTGAATTGTAATTTGTTCAATCCGAAAACTGAAATTTTTATATTCAATCTGACGGCCCGAACGTCTATCCCTAAATAAACGTCGTCTTGTACTAGTAAAACCTTTTGACTCTAAAGGTTGATTGCATTAAGGATCAACTATGAAGTTGACTGTATTTCAAATTGAGAATGTGCATATTTAAATAAAGCAATTCCAGAAAAAGACATAAGAAACTTCAATGTTTCAAAGTGGACGGTGTACATACAGCTGTGCATTATTTTTTCACAAATACACGGACGTTAGCTTGAAACTACAGTGATTGTATTTATGTTATCTAGTTTAAACACAATTAGAAGTCAATTAGTTTGACATTTTCCACTCATGAGAGAAACGCGACTTTGACTACTAATAAATTGCTCAAATATTTCCATTGCATGTCACTTTCACCAGGCTTTAGCGCACTGAGAGTTTTTACTTTTAGAATTGAATCTTTTAAGAAAAAGATTTGAATATTACAAATAGCCCGCGGCCCGGGGCGGGGGGGGGGGGGGATCTACTGTGTACTTTTCGGGGCAATATGCATAAACTATACACTAATACACACATATGTATTTATACATAAATTTTATCTATTTACCGGGTAATTTTAGTCAAGGTTGAGTGATGACTATTTAAGTAATTCTTCTTGAATTTATTTTACACTTTTCGTTTTAATTTCATCAATATTTCTTCTTGTCACGGACTGTTGGCTCTTGAAGTAAATTTCATTTATCCGATAAATTTACTCACAACAATCTTTTAAGCAAATGATAGAAAAATGGATCGCACATCAATTCATCCAGTCGATATTATATTTTTCAATCACGAATAAACAAATTCATAAATATGTAAAATACTGTCCGAATAAGACAAGTACAGTTGGACTTGACAAAATAATCATTTTCATACCTAGCTTTGGCATATTAAGGATAACGTAAGCTGTCACCAAATTGCTGACGTCAAAAACCGTAAGCATACGTATAAAGGTTTATTTCTAAGTAAATAATAATTGACTCAATACATGTGTAGCCCCTTAAACTTGTTAGAATATTTTATTTAGACACTCGAACAAAGCCTTATTTCAATTGAACGCCTCAATTCCTAATAAAGTGTTTCAATCAGATACTTTCGATTCAAATTTTAAATTTTTTGGAAACCTCAACTGGGGTTTTATGGCTTGTTTAGCCGAATGCATATAATTAAAGGAGATAACATATTTTATGTGGTTAATTTAACTATCTAATAGACGAGTGAAAACACATGCGGACAAATTTTCAAAATTTAAATCACAAGTGTCTAATTGAAACACTTTATTAGGAATCGAGATGTTCAATTGGAACTTGAATTACTCGTAGTGTACTAAATAAAGGGGCTACTTATGTATTAAACCTAAATAATTCGTGAACTGCTTTATCGTTTTGCTGTTTCATTTGGTGTATTGCATTATTGTTTTATATGATTTAGTTTATGTACACGTTAATAATTCGTTAAGATGTTACTTTGTCGTGCTTTATTATCTACGATTAAATTACTTACTTATTGTTTTGCCCTCCTTTATATACTACTGCTGTTTTTACTTTTATTTTTCCCCTCGACCGCGTAGGAGGTTGTTGAAATAACATTTTCACGATGCATCATTAAAGTATTTGAAAACTTAAGATATGATAAATTAGAAAAAGTGTTGATCCTTGCATGCGTGAATAGTGCATGAACTTAACCTTCAGTCAATCTTATACAGAGATGACCATTTTACATTTATCGCGCGGAACCTTCTTTTGCTTGTCAATAAATTAATATTATTCCCACTTTTTGGTTTTATATGTGACATACTTACAATTAGAGAGTCAAAGAATTCTTTTTTGACCATGTTTTTGCCAATATATACTTCTAAATTTTAAATTGTTAACTATTATTGTTTACAGTACTTTTTATGTACTTTCTAATTTTGTAGGTTTTTTTTTTTTTTTTAAATAACTAAAGACTTATTTTTACATATATTTCTGCATTGTGTTCATGAAGTGCTCCTATTACAGAATAGTTCATTCAATCCTTGGAGGAGTTAATCCAAATATCTCAGGCAACAGTGAGGAAAATAATTTCTTTAAGGATGCAAAATAAGCTCTAGGGGCTCAGAATTATTTTTCCTTTCTGTTCTAACTTCTACTTTTCTAATTTTCTGTTTTGAATACAGTACAATAACAAATAGGAAATGTTCATGTTCTGGGAAACCAAATGTGGAAAAGATTTAGATCATCAAGTGTTTTAAAAATTCCAACTAAGCGCAGCAAATGTATTTTTGAGCCATGGAAACGTGCTCCCAAATAAGGTTCTGGCAATATATGGGTATAAATATAGAGTGCGAACTTTAATCCTGATTAAAACTTGAAAGGTTAAATTGAGAAAACAATACGACAGGAAGAATAAAATTGATTAATATCAAATATATATATAGTGCGTAATTAACCTAAATTAGTATGCTACACAGAAATTAGAATAGGATATGTGTACGTACTTTCAATTTAGGAACAATTACGAGACAGAGCAAACTCTTCTCTGTATTTAACCGAAATAGCTCCAGTTTAGAAAAAGTATAACAAATAGCGATAATTTGGGTTTAATAGCTAATACAGTATATAGAAGCTCTCAATTTCACAAGCCTTTGCTCATAACTAGGGATGTCAAATTTGGCCCAAAAGGTGATGATCCGCCCAACCAATCCAAACTTTTATGAGTTGGGCTCAAGATAACTTTATATTGGGCTGATTTCAGCCTAATCATAGCTCATTTTAAAGTGATCTTCAACTTAGCCCAATACTAGCTCAATTCTAGCCCGTTTTAAGATTTACTTAAACTTGAGTTTATTTTATTAATATATAGACTTTTCTTGTATCATGTATCTTATAAGTTTGTGGTGTGTTCAATATGAAGGGAAATATTTTTCACGAAGAATGTTTTTCTCGAAAAATATTTACCATGGAAAATGTTTTCTTAAAAAGTATTTTCC
Organism: Lycium ferocissimum; assembly: GCF_029784015.1. Lineage (NCBI taxonomy): Eukaryota > Viridiplantae > Streptophyta > Magnoliopsida > Solanales > Solanaceae > Lycium > Lycium ferocissimum. Next base: position 44,012,506 of record NC_081352.1, on the reverse strand, counting down.
ATGAAAAATCCGTAAAAATGTTTTTCAGGAAAAATAATTTTCGCGAATAATTATTTCTAGAAAATAGACCCTTTAAAAGAACTGGGTCAAGTTGGATTGGTCATGACCCGACCCATTTTTAGCCCAAGTAACTTTTGGGCTAATGTTAGCCCAACTCATTTATTACCTCAGCCCATTTTGATTGGGCCAATTTCAGCCCAACCCGCCCATTTGACACCCCAACTCATAACTGTCACTGCCACCCCAAATTCTCCACGATCCCAACTACGTGTAGCTTCACTGTCACTGCCACCCCAAATTCAACTCCTCGCCGCCGCCGCCATTAACCACCGTATCTACAAAGTACGATTTCACCACTGTCGGCACCGGTTCCCGCACCATAACCGCCGGATCAAATCGAACCTCCGCCACCTCTTTTCCATTAATGCCAGAGCTAATCGATTTGATTACAACACTTGTTCCAACCATAGCTTTGAATCAGTAGAGATTTCTAAATACGAAAAACCGACACTGTACTCTTAAAATTAGATTTCTATTTGTATTATGCCAGATTTGTTGTTTTTTCCTATGATCTCGAGGCCCGACTTGAGTGTATGTGGGTGTATTCTACATTTTTTAATGTAGTATCTATGTATTCCGAAGGAAATTTTCTTGGGAAACTAGATGTATTTCACTAATTTCCTTGCGATTCTTAAATGTATTTGATTGTTTTTTGCTCAGATCTGAGTGTATTTGAGTGTATTCGTCTAGCTGGATACATTCAACTTTGCGGACACCGGTGGCGACCTTACTGATCGAAACTCGAATACATTCATACAGCCAAAACAAAAGGATATATCAATATATAAATACACTAAAATACACAACTTCGTCGTGTATTTATATGCACTGAAATGCAATCATTTTAAATACACATGTATTCAGAGAAATTAAGGTTGCATGTATTCAAATACAGTCAAATACACATGACACCAGATAAGGTTAGATACAACTGAACAGTGTATCCAAATACACAGGAATTGCCTAAATATAGCTATGAAACATAATTAAGGAAAAGATAGCTACGAATTGTTAAGAGCTCCTAAAATGTAGTTATTTGTGTAAGTTATCCTTCAATTTAAAGCGACACTCAAAAATGACATGTGGAAATAGCTAAGAAATGGGCATTAGGAAGCCCAATAGCGATTAGTGGATAATTTCAGCACGGACCAATAAAACCAGGCCAGTCAGCTCAATCAACTAGTATGGTCTAAAGAAGGACAAAATCCATGGCCCAAAATATGTTTATCCTCTGTTTCAAATAGGATAAAATATAATTTAAAACACGAAAGTTAACTAATAAATTTGCCTCATACTTTGAGGTTTGAACATTGATATGCTTCAAAAAAAATTCTAATGTATTTAGTACCAGAGGAAATAAAATTATGTACTAAACAAATAGTTTATGTTTTAGAGATCTCACTTGCAATTTCCGAGAAGGACGACCAGAAAAAGATGTTTTGTGCAAAAAGTATTTTTGAAAATATTTAAATCAATCATTGTTGAAGAAATTGTTGGAGTCGAAATAATCCGGGCATCATTGTGTTTGACACTTAATAAATACAAAGTACGCCATAAATATAAGCGAAGAAATCACATTATCAAAACTTTAAAAACAAGAAAAAAAAATGATAAGAGTAACCACATTACCTAATTCAACATTTTTCAGAGCAGAAAAAAGATATATAGAATGGTTAAACTAAAAAGTATAATGCATGAGTACTGAATTGAAACAAAAGGAGCAAAGGTTTAGAATTCAGAACTCTGTGCTTAACTTTCTTGTTTAACCAGATTATGTCCTTGAGTTAGATATGTAAATGCATGTACAAATTTGGCAAAAGTTCCTTTTCTATATGATGGAAATTGGAATGTAAGGCAGATACAAATTGTCTATTGTGCAAATACAAATTATCGATTGTAGAATACCGAGGCATACTTTTCAATTGAACAGTTAAAAAATAAAAAGGTCAATATATTATTAAAAAAGCAATAGGTTCAAAAGTAACATATTCACAAAGATTAAAACCTATCCCAAAATAGTAAATGTTACACAGATGGATTTTTTCTTTTTATTACTATGTCATATCTTTAACCAAGTTTGCTTTAATTTCAAGAAATTGTTGATTTTTTAAAAAATTTCTTTCATGTAATTTTGGGTCTACCTTGTCCGCTTTTAATACCTTCACTCATCATGGTTTCACACCTACTTGTACTTTTAAGCCGACGTAGGAAATTTGACCCAACCATCTCAAGCAGCATTACCTCATGTTAATTTATCCTCAATGTGTACTACTTGCACCTTTTGGCGAATGTGGTTATTTATTATCTTATCTAATCTTATGTCTGAACATTCATTTTAGCATCCGCATCTACAACACTCAGCTTCCGAGACGATAGTAAGTTGTATGAGAATCATAAAAAAAATAGTCAAGGATGAACTTGCAAGTATTCCTAGTAGGATATGTTTGACATTTGATTTATGGACTTCAATCATCTCTGATGGCTATATGGGTGTCACTGCTCATTATGTTGATAAAAATTGGGTTTTGCAAAAGAGAATTTTGATCCTCCCCATAGTGGTGCCATTCTAGGTCCAATATTGATCAATATGCTTAAAGAATGGGGAATTGAGAGGAAGATATTTCCAATAACTTTAGATAATGCACGCAATAATGAAGGCGTTGTGGATAGGCTGATTGAAGATTTTGAGTTGATGGATTCTTTACTTTTCGATGGAAAATTTGCGCATATTCGATGTGTGAACCACATTTTGAACTTGGTTGTTAAGGCAGGCTTGAAGACAATTGAGACCGCGATATGTAACATTAGGGAAAGCATAAGATATGTTAAAGGTTCTGAGGCAAGGAAACTAAAGTTTGTAGAGTGTATTAAGAACCTCGGCTTAAAGGTGAAGGGGAAAGTGCGTCAAGACACTATAACGAGATGGAATTACACATTCTTGATGCTTGATAGTGCTATTCCCTATCGTCGAGCATTTTCTGATTTTAAGGTACTTGATATTGAATTTAAATTTTGTCCTTCAGAAGAGGACTGGGTTAAAGCGAAAAGGATCGCTAAGTTTTTGAAGCCTTTCTATGATGTCACTACTTTGTTTTCAGGGAATTACTATCCAACTGCTAATGTGTATTTTCATAAGGTTTGGAGAATCCATATGATGATAAGAGAAGAGAAGCATAGCCAGGATCCTAATGTCAAGGCAATGGCCGCGGAAATGGAAACTAAATATTGACAGGAAGACTACAGTCTAATTGCTTTAATGGCGGTAGTCCTTGGTCCTCGGTACAACTTAAAACTCGTAAAATTTTGCTTCTCCAGACTTGATCCACTCACTTGCAATGCAAAGGTGAAAGCTATTGAGGAAAATATGCATGCATTATTTAAAGAGTACTTGAAAAATTCAACTGTTGATGTTGATATGGTGGGAAGAAGTAGTGATAGAGGTGATGTTGAAATGGTGGAAGAAATGGATGAGTTTGATGCTTTTGAAAGTCAATTTGAACTTGGTTCAGGAAAGACAGAACTAGATATATACCTAGAAGAGCCTATGTTGGTTCGCAAAGGAAATGAAGATTTGGATGTGCTTAAATTTTGGAAAGCTAATAGGATTAGATATCCGGAACTCTCACTGATGGCGAGCGATTTGTTAAGTATTCCTGTCACCACTGTTGCATCCGAGTTTGCTTTTAGCATTGGAGGTCGCGTTATTGGTAAATATCAAAGTTCTATTTTACCCTAGAATGCAGAAGCTAAGTAGTGTTCGCGAGATTGGATTTATGGTCATCAAGGTAAAATATTATCAAAATTATTATCATGTCAATTGTTTTATAAAATCATTCTTGTAACTTGACAATTTTTCTTTAACCTTTATGTTTTAGCTTCTCGTGACTCTGAAGAGGAAGATGACATTGCAATAAACGTGGAGAAAATTGCTTCTGAAATTTTCAGTTAGCTTGCAGGTATATGTTTTGTTTCCTAAATTTGGTTTGTGTACCTCTTTTTAACCTTGAGACCTCTAACTATACTTTCTGAGCCTTCTTTTTGATTGTTAGTTGGTGGAGAAGTATTCAAAGTGCCATTAGGTAGTTGCCTATATTCTTCTGAATTGATGGCCTGTTCTTTATAGGGCTTCTCACGATAGGAGACTGTATCTTGTTGGATTGGCATCTGTATCACATTAACTCTACATCTGCATCTTTAATAGAGAACCTGGGAACCTTAAAATTAACTGTGTTGTCTAGTGTGGTAATTTTGGAATTTAATCATTTATTGATGGTGATGCTAAGTGCTGACAACAGCGACTAATAGCATGTTTGGCCAAGCTTATTTTTCCCCTAAAAGTACTTATTTTTTCAATAAGTGCTTATTTTTTTAAAAAAAGTGAGGTGTTTGATCAAGCTTTTGGGAGAAAATAAGTGCTTTAGCAGAAGCAGTTTTTCAGAAGCTAAAAAAATAGCTTTTGCCCAAAAGTACTTTTTTGAAAAGTACTTTTGAGAAAAAATACACATAAAAGCACTTTTTAAAAGTTTGGTCAAATACTAATCTTGTTCAAAAGTACTTTTTAAATCAATTGGCCAAAAACAAACTGCTTTTAGCCAAAAGTACTTTTTAGAAAAGATTTTTGAAAAAAATTTTTTAAAATAAAATTTTTTTTTAAAAGCGTGCTACAAACAAATTTATAAAGGTTGAGATTGTATTATTGGTTGTAGATTTAGGATGTCGTTGTTGATGACTTGATGTGTTTGACATGAAGGAAAATGTTTGTGGAAAAATATCCCGCTGACACGTTTATGTGATTTGTTTACAGGTGTTTGGCTGTTACATTGCCACATTGATTCTCATTTGGCTTGGGGATTAGGTATATCAATCATCGTCGAAGGTGGAATAGGAGAGAAACAGACAATGGAGTCATCTCGACCAGATCTAGCACAATGTTACAATGTTGAATGTGAGACTGCAGTAGAATCATCCGTCATACTTAATGTGTTAAAATTGTAGCAAATTGTCTGTCATGGTTTAGTCCTAAAACTAAGTAGTTCTTAGTGTGTCTGTTTGCTGTTTTCTCAAGTGTGAGCCATCAGTATTTGGCCTTTACTTTATTAAGTGAAGTCTAGAATTGTTTTGTCTATGGTTGTTGTTCAAGTACCAATCAAGAAAGAGGTGGACTTCATAATATATGTACTAATCACAATCTTGGATTCTGTCACATCACATAGAAGTATTGAACAATTATATTTGTCATCACATTTCTTTTTTCCCTTAAAGATCTTCATGGTGAGCTTATCTATTGTAGAACCTTTTCTTTTTAATCATAATTACAATTGCAAAAGAAAGAATCATAATTACGATTGCACCATGTCGATAATTACAATTGCAGTAACTTATAAAAAGCGGGTCAAATTGGGCGGGTCACGATCCAACTTGATTTTTAGCCCATTTTAGCCCAACCCATTTGAACCCAAAGTAAATTTGGGTGGATCATGACCCGACACGGTTTTTAGTTCAACCCATTTTAAAATCTCCAATTTCAGCCCAACCCGCCCTTTTGACATCCCTAAGTACAATAATATTCACTACCATATATAACATTATCGGTCTTATAGTGTTCTATAAAATTTACCTTTCAGTATGATAGGCATCCTGCTATCACATAACACCATGGCGGCACTCCACCATTTTAACCATTCGATTTGAATTTTGTGAATAAAAGTAGCACCAAACAATTTTATAAAATAAAAAAAGAGCATTTATATATATATATATACACACTACATTAAAAGCATGAGTTGGGGGTGGTTTCGTCGTCCACCTCCAACTCATGTTATAAAAAATAAAAAAAAGTGGCCCTCATACTAAAAAAATAAAAAAATAAAAAAGTGGACCCCGCCACCTCCAAACTCATGTAAATAAAAAATAAAAAATAAAAAGTGGACCCCATATTAAAAAAAACAAGCAATATCAAAAAAAAAAAAAGTGCACCCTATATTAAAAAATCAAACAATATTCATGTAATTCCCAAAGTATCCCCATTAAGTCAATAATGGTGGATTCATTGTCACATGCATATCAACCCATTAATAGGAGCAAATGAAATTATTGTACAGCAAAAAACGTAGACCTCATATTATTACTTTTCTACAAAAGGTTAAGTAGCCAAATCATACAATTTTCTTTCTTTTTTTATATTAGCCTGAGATCTAATCTAGATATTTAACTATTGTATGTGCTATTCGGCCATATCATTTATTTGTTATGTTTACTAAAATAAATATACTTAAAATATTTATATTTTAAAATAAGATAGAATTTAATTACTTTTTCATTTTTATTCTTACTCTAATAAATGTGAAAAGAGATTAATGTCGTAAAAGAAAAAATAATATTAAATGGAGATCAAATAATAAATAAGGTAAATTAGTCAAATTCTAATTCTAATTGACGTTTCCTTAAAAATACGTGCAAAAGACAATATGACATGTAAAATGACCTAAACCAAAAATATTCACCAAAAATTAAAAAATAATAGTTCTTCGTTTAACTAGAACATCAAATTTCTACATTTTTTCAATTTAAACATGTAAAATTAATCTAATAATTAGAATTAGAATTATCCAAATCAAAATTTGATAAAAAAAAAAAAAGAAGTATTGTTTAGGTCCAATCTACATACATTAACAATAAAATATTCTACACCTTTAAATTAATCGAATTAAAATTCAAAGTATCAACTGATGCTTAAATATTGCTATTGTTTTGTCTCAAAGAGAGAAAAATAGTTGGAATTTTTACGCGTTATAGCTACTTCTAATACATAATTAGTGGTAATAATTACCTTTTATTTTAATTACTAATAATAACTAAATACTTTTCTAATTTAACTATTATAGCTACACAGTAATTTTTGAATTACCATTTAACAAATACACCTAAAAATTAGCACCCCCAATCCCATATCCCCTTTTAATGGTAACAATATTAATCACTTAATATACATTACCATTCTCTCTCCTTTTTCATAACTTCTTACCTTTTATGATCATCTTCTTCTCTCTTCACCCTTCCGCAAAAATTTCACTTCCATTCTCACCAATCAAGAAGATTAGTATTATTCTTTCTTTTTTTTTCAAAAAAAAGGAAAAAGAAGCTTAAAAAAGTACTCACGTTCTATCCCATCTCTCCTTTGTTTCGTGAAATTTTCGCTATTTGTGTTATTATTCTTCCACAAAATCAACTTGGTGGAAGTGATTGTTTTTGCTTCGTGCCATGGTGGTGGTTATGGGGCGCACACCTAGAGAAGGGAGAGCGAAAGTTTTTTAGGGTTTTGAGAAGACGAAAAATATATGTATTTGTGTATGTTCTATGATATAACTACCAATTGTTGTGGTTGGTGGTGTATTTTTGTAAGTTTTTCTATATATTTGTGTATTTTGTTCAAATTAATTCCATCAGTTCATCTAGTTTTAAATACACGGGTGACGCAAATACATGGTAAGTTTCTATATATTTATGTATTTTGTTCAAATTAATCCCATCAAATACATGGGTGATGCAAGTTGTTACTCACACAAATACATGAAATTTAATTTAAAAAACATGGGTTTGATTGAAAAACTTCAAATACATTAGTTATGCTATCAAATACATGGGTAACTAAAAAAACTAAATCAATATTGAAAACTTCAAATACATTACCACTAAATACATGGGTGATGCAAATTGTTGCTCACACAAATACATGATATTTAATATAAAATACATGGAGTTTGATTGGAAACGTCAAATACATTAGTTATGCTATCAAATACATCGGTAAATAAAAAACGAAATCAATATTGAAAACGTCAAATACATTGGTTGTTGATTGATCGTGTTTGTTTTGTCAATATATTTTCAGAGGTGTTAAAGATTTAATTTGAAATTTGAATTTTTACGTTTGAATGTTGAAGAATGCATGGAAGAAGAGAAACGTGTAAGGAATAATATTACGAGATTTTGCGAAAAGAAGGTAAAAATATCTTAATTTCTCATTTAATACCACCATTTATTCTTAAAATAAAGGAGCCTGTTCCTTTTTTTTTACATATGCTCATGTATTTGCTGGCAACAAATACATGCGAAAACATACACAAATCAGCTAATTTTTAGCTACGAATGGTAATATTAAAAAGGGTAGCTACAAATGGTAGGAAGCTACAATAAGGTAGTCATTTGAGAAATTTTACCAAAATAGTTTCCTTTTAAACAAGCCTTTCTCTTTTAAAAGTATTAATAAATTTTCACAAACTTTGTATTCGTAGCAAACACTAATATAATAAAGTTTTGGATACGGAGCACAAACTACAATGTTATATTAATCGTGTTTTGAACATAGTGTGTGTGTGTGTGTGTGTGTGTGTATATGAAAACAGTGCAAGCTTATGTATGTTTATTGGCAATATAATATATATATATATATTATCACTACTCAAACACAACTACATACATATAGATACACTATAATTCAAAGTGTTGAGCCTGTGCGCAACACGGGCATACGCCAACTAGTAGAAACAATAATGGATGGGTAATTAATAAGGGCAGTAGACATTCGATTATAAATTCGGTCTGTGGTTCAATTTTGTATGAATGTGTGTGGTGACTTTCAAACTGCTGCCTACACAGATATCAAACGTCTGGCCATATTTCTGGGATATTGAAATCCCCAAATCTCTATTCCCTCGGCCTCAAAACATTTAATCGCATTATTCATTTATACGCCGTTTAAAAAGCATTTACAAGGGTAGCATTTTGATTATGTTACCCTCTTAACATATTTTATGTAATCTCTCTTCAATAAATATCTACTCATTAATGATGAAAATCTCTTAAATGTGTTACTAATTAATACAAGGGTAAAAAAGAAAAAGTTACTTGATTTTGTCTTAATTAAATAAAACAACAAATATTTTTAATAAGAACGACAAATAATTTGAGACGGAGAGAGTAATATTTATTGGGACCATTACCTTCACTCCTTCTCCAAAGCCCAAAGATTCACACTTAAAAGTAACAAAATAATTTATTCTACAAATTCTTTTTTGTAAATAAGAAAAAATCATGAAACAAAGCCATTAATAAAATAGGTAAAATGTCAAGCTAGAATGGCATTACAATACAGTTTATTCTCTAATTTGCAACCAAATAAGAGCCCCATCACCAACATGAAACAACTTTAAAAAGTTGAACACATTAACATCCCTCGTTCTCTTTGTTTCTTTTTTCTCTTCCCAATAAAACAAAAGGAAATAAAACTCATTTTCATTATTCTCTGATCTCTTTTCGCTTCTTCTTATTCTTTTTCCTTTTCAAGTCTTTTTGCCTTTTTTCCACATTCATACAAAGCAAAGTCACCAACCAAACAAACCATTCCCAACCCACAATATCTCCTCCTTCTTTTGGTTCCTTTTTTTTTTTTTTTTTTTTAATCCTCAATTACCCCTTTAATAAGAGTACTATTTTTCTTTTCGTTTTTAGTTTTTTGATGCAAAAAAGCTAAGCTAGTGTCACTCTCCAATGGGCCACATATAGGTATACATACTAGTTGGCTTGTTAAGCTTTTTCGCCTGATGCTATCTTTTTAACTCTTGCAGTGGTCACCACTACACTGCTTCGTTTTCATCAAAATACGTTTCAGATTGATAGCTTAATATCTCTATCAAACATCAATACCAACGCTGTGTAGAAAGCTGAATTTAACTGTTGTCATTCAATAGTAGTAGTAATAATCTTTCGACGTTTGAAGTTGTTCTCTTGCCTGGCATTGCTATTTGCATTAAGTATAGTATTATCTTCAATTGGCTCGTTATCTGAACTCCAACTGTGCAGGTCAAGCACGTTGACTGGCGTGCTCGTGCTTGATGCTATGCCTAGTACTGACTCATATCCCTCCTTTGCTATCTCTTGCATCACATTATAGCAACTTAACAAATCATCCTGCACAAATATTATACATGCATGTTATGGAAATTGAGTTATGTACATTGTCGATGTAAAGATTTTTTTTCACCGTGTTAACAATTAATGCATAGAGATTTATTATTTGTAATTATCTTATAAGTGATCTAATTTTATTGATATTTTCTACACTACTAAAAAGAATGACTTTTTGGTAGAATTATCATACGAAGTTTGCTCGTCGAAAAGTTTGTCTATCAAAAATACAAATTTCCGACGAATTGTCGATGGGAACGTCCATCAGAAATTTCCCTTTTTAGACACGCCCGTCGTAAATTCCCCCTTTTTCCAGTAATGTTATACCGTTATTGTTAAGTTTACACTGTTCAGCACTAACAATGTAAATAAAATTTACTCTATCATATCCCTAATAAGTTGATTCAAAGTAACTTTATGTAGTAAACATACATAGATTAGTAACCTGTAAAAGAATATAAAACGTGACTTAATTTACTATCAGTAGAAATACACTGATAGTTAGTTTAAGTTATAGTACTAGTTAAATCTTGGGAATAAGTGCAATTGCATATTATAGTTACTACATTGTCTAGCTATACTAGGTGCAACGTATTACAGCTAGTCCGGTTCATTTATGTGTTAGGAGTATTAACTTTAATGTAATTCACTCTCATTATTCTTAGAATAAATTATTGTATAGAACTTGGTTACCCCAACTAAAATTCCGTTGTCCGTAGTAGCTATATAAACTAGAGTAAAATCCTTAATTTGACCCATAAAGTGTGGAAGCTCTGCCGCTGGTGTTAAAAACAACTATTTATGAACCGCATTCATTAAATGTATTAATTAGATAATCATAACGTTCATTATTTATAATTTATCAACATATAGTTATCCTGTACTATGCACTATGCTTATTACACTTGTCTTAGGTAGAAAAAGATCGTGAACATTATTGACTGTTTTTTTTTTCTTTTTGAAAAGAACAAAATGAATGGAATGAATGTGCTTAATAAAGAAATAAAAAAACTACAAACCAGCTAAAAAGAAAAAAATAAAAACGAAATTGAGCAAGAATATGAATTACCTTATGTACATATGAACAGTTTAGGATAGCAGATTTATAGCATGGGAATTGTAATGGGAAAAGCTCGTGAGAAGCAGAGAGAAGAGCTGAAGCTGAGATTATTGATGGCTTGAACTGCAAAATCTTGATCTCTAAAATGAAAAAACAAAAGAAGATTAATGAGATATTTAAAGTGATAATGAGCTTAAGTAATATACATCAATTTGTAAACGATTTTTATACTATCAAATGTCTTTACGTATCCATTAATTTGGATGATGGTGTAAAAATTGTTGATGGTGTATTCTGACTAATTAGTCATTTGTGACGAATTAACTTACCATTTTGAGCTGTGAATATAATCTCAGTGGCTCTACCTTTGAGTGCTTGTTGTAACGGCAGATCTTTGAATTTGAACAAAGATATGAAGAAATTAATGAAAGCGAAGGGAGTGATTGAGCGCATTCTCCATTTTAGGCCCCCAAGAATCAAAAACTCCATACGCTTTATCGTCTTTGTATCAAATATTATACCACCATCTTGCTGTAGCAAATGTGTAACATTAAGCAATTGTATTTGATAATTGGTAGTTTCAACTAGCATTAGAAGAATAAAGTACCTGAATGCCAGTAACAGAGTACTCTGTTTTGCTCATCTTCAATGCTAATGAAACACAAGAAACAGCAATCAGCCTCAAGATCCATGGCTTCCCTTCCTACATTACCAAAACCTAATCATAATTATACAAATTATGTTATTTTTTTTATATGTTAATAAAAAGTTGAATGTTATTTTACCGATAGTGAATGGAAGTAAAGGAAGCGGTCCAGATAATTAATGGCAAGATATGAGAGAAATGGATCAAAGGGATGAGAAATTTGTAAGATTATAGAAATGGTTGTTTCACGAATGGTGATGCGAAAATCCGAGTTTTCGAGTTTTTGATGGTAAGGTTTAGATGGCATATGATCAATTTCAATGTTGAAAAGAGTAGAAATAGTGTCTGCATGAGTAGGGTCATGGCTAAATGGCAATGGATTTTCAAGGTCAAAGTCCATTGCTATGGTTCTTGATGAAGCTCTTTGTTTTAGCTTTTGTTTTTTTTGGTTAGAGAGTGGGCAGGAATTGGTATAAAGTGAGAGAATAGGAAGCACATTGTTAAATGAAAGAGGGAAATAAATTGAATGGCTTTTGGGGTTGGGGGTGGAGAGGAGTTATTAATGATAAGAAAAAAGGGTGAGAGATTTGTGTCTCATTCTTTAAAAGATTTCCTAGGGAGACTTCAACTTCACTCACTGGTCTTGTCTTTTCCCCTTTTTGCATTTTTTATTATCGTGGTGAAAGGTAACCATGGCGCAATTGGTAAAATTATTGCAATGTTATCAGGAGGTCACGAGTTCGAGCTGCTGAAATAGCTTTTTGCAGAATACAGGGTAAGGTTGGTTGCATACAATAAAGAATAGGCACTGAGCGTTCGGCCAGATTCTCGGCACTCCATGTAGGAATTTGTAAAGTGCGTCGATCGATTTTTTTTTTTTTTTTTTTGGTATGTAATAGTGGTGTCTGAATTAGTTTTTACATACCTCAACTAAATTCATAGTGTTGTCTCCCGTCAGCACAGCTATTGGTAATTCTATCCTCCAGTATTTTGATAGAAGGAAACAAATTATACTATCTTTTACGGCTGGTAAAATTTGAAAATGAAACATAGTTTTCAACTCATTTCATTGTTCAATAGGCCATATTTTTTTTTTCTTTTCTTTTGCTTTATTGTTTTAACTTCTGTCTCACTATTGGGAAGGAAAATAAGTAGATATATTGGAGAGAGTGGAGATCAGAGAAGCTTAGAAGGCTCCAGTCTCTGCAATATGCTTCTAACTATGTCAGTCATCAACATTTCTCTGGTCAAAATTAAAAAGAATTCATCAACATCTCTCTCTTTTTCTCCTTTTTACTATTTTATTTATCACATTTTGTCTGGGAAAGTATCAATCCTTTTTTGCCCTATCATGTTATTAGATGCCCATCCTCCATGGGTGGGCAAAAAATAAGAAAATAATAATAATAATTTTTTTTTTTGGTATTATTCGTATCTTCTTTTCCTTTTAGTTTGTAATTAAAGAATATTACTACACGCCTACATGTCTATGATACTATAAAATTCATGCTTCATCATTGATGGTTGTGGCAGGATTTAGTTAAAAAAATTAGAATTCGAACTCTTGAAATGAAAAAAATCCTGATAAAGAGTATTTATCTCTTTAATAAATATTATGTAGTGCGAATTTGAAGATCAAAGGCCTCCAAAAATGTGCCTGACATTGGGTGGGAACTGGGAACAAAAGAAAGAACTGAGAAAAGACCTATTTTCCTTCCTCTCTACTTTCTCTTCTAATGATACATTCATACTATTAGATAATGTATATGAATAATTTGATTGATTATGCTTCTCAAGCTCTTCTGTCATCTTTTCTAACATGTGATCAGACATTACTCTAACACAAACTAATTAATCATGTTAAAACTTTTACTGAATCATTGCTTGATAAATTAATCTTGATTCTTTGTTATAAATTTGAATTTGAGAGGGATGAAACATATATAGTCAAGATTATCAACCACCACTCATTGTTAATTGGAACAGGTAAACCAATTTCAGGTTCTAACATACCAAATCAGTTGAATTTGTTCTTGGGATTAAAAAAAAAAATTACTCTCGCCATCCCAAATTATGTGATTGTGCTTTGATTGAACACGAATTTTACAAAATGGAAATATTTAGAACTTGTGATCTGAAACATGTCATAAATATTTATGTGATTATAAACAATCTCATTAAGGAAAATAAAAATTTTAAGTTTGAATTGTTAGTTTGTTAAAAGTGAATATCTTTAATGTTTGTCAAACATTTAGGAGCCGTTTAGACATGATTTCATGTCATGAGATGAGATCATGTTTGAACATGCAATTTTGATTTCTTAAGTTGCAGTTTCTTTTATAAACATAAAAACCCCACAAGTTGTGAAGACTATCAAAAAAATTTCAATTCTTATACAATCTTACCAAATGAGTAAATCATAGTTCATAATAAAATTAATACGCTACTAGAAGGCCTTTCTAAAAAATACAACATCAATTGATCAAACTTTAGTTCAATAAAAATGAAAATTTAACATGAATAGTATGTAACTACTCTTTAATATAATCCTCTTACATGGTACGAACAATATATCTACCAACTTATGGTTGGTAAACATGATTGGTAAATATATCTACCAACTTATGAGTCTTTTTGACAAAATATAAACGTATGGGTCAAATTTTACATTTATATTTTTTGAAATCATGATTTCAAATCTCAAATCATACCTTTTTGGGTGATTTGGGATTTCATCTCATGAGATGAAATCAGAAATGAAATCGCATGTCCAAACGCCTACTTAACAAACCCTGTAGGTTGGATTTGAATCATGAATGCTTTTTTTTTTTTAAAACAATTTGGAGGTTTAAATTTTGTATTTTTTGCTATTTTTGGTCCTTTTCAACAATCCTAGTGCAGCTTTTTGAGGCGCAACATCTATTTGTTTTCTTTTTATTGTCTATTATAACTTTTGTGTTGCAATTTCTGGGAATTGATGAGATTGTTTTGTTGTTTCTAGTTTCTTGGTAACTCCCGTCAAATCTAAAAAACAAATTTGTTAAAATATTAGACGAAAACCATGAGTGATCCCCTTTAACCAAACGAGCAAAATTGCTTTATACAGTAGTATATTTAAGACTTAAACCTAGCCTCCGAACAACAGCAACAACATATCCAGTATAATTTTATAAGTGGGGTCTAAAGAGGGTAGAGTGCGCATGACTTTACTCCTATGATGGAGTAGAGAGGTTGTTTCCGATAAACCCTCGATTTTCAAACTTACCCTTAAATAAAAATATGTCGCCTAAAATAAAAAAAAATCAATTTTGTATTATTATTTTTTTCTAAAATATGTCGCCTCAAATTGGACAGATGGAGTAATATGAGAGGTGATATCAAACCATTTCTACTGGCATAGTGATGATTTAATCAAGTTGGAAAACACCCCTGGGCCAAAAGTAGTGGGATGATATAGTGATTTACATATTTATTTATACAAAGTAAATAAATGTTTCCCTTTCCATATCCCCCACAATAAAGACAATAATAATCAAAGAGAGGTTCATACCTTACCTCAGATAATAAAATCATTGGACATATTCAAAGAAAAGGACAAGTTTGAAATCTGCCACTTTTGCATAACACCATATAACTGCTCCAAGAGAAAAATTAATAAACTAACCACTGCCACCATTCTTCCAAATGAAAAACTCCAAAAAGATATACTAGTACTAGTACATTAATATGTAATTATTTATTTTGCCCAACTTTTTGCAGAGTGACAACTTGGTTTCGTGCCATTGAATGTATGTCCATCTTCCATACAACTAGAAAAAGATCATCAATGGGACAAAACATTAGCAACTTCTATGCAGTCCTAGAGTTATTACTCTATTAGTTCAATGTCTAGTTAAACTTGTTTATTTATTTATTTTTAACTTTTTCTCCCATGGGGCTTAGTGGAAACAGAAGTCAATGTGGGAAATGCCTTGAGTTTGAATTAAGTCATGGTAGGTTTTTCAAATTAAGACTTATGATGAAGTAGTAGTATATATCCGCACAAATCTACAAATTTATAGGTAATTTATTCCTCAGAGTTATCCAACTTTTTCTTGTTGTTATGAAATTTATAAGAACTATGTCTTAGAGTTACAACTCGCAGTATCTTAGGAGCTTAATTAGGATCCAAAATAATCAAACAATAACCTATAGTCTCTTTAATTTATTGATTATCAAGATACTATAGTATGAACTCTCTAGAACCGTGTAAACTATACTCTCTCCAATCCATATTGTATGGTGTTTTTAGCTTGGATACATCCCTTAAGAAATTAACTCACCTTTAGAAAGTAAGAAATGCTTTTACTAAATTATCCTTAATTAAATAGTAGTACTTATTTTATCTAGTTTTTTGGTTATGTCAAAACTCACTTAAATAAGTGTAAATTTGGAAAAAGTAATTCATATCTTCTTGACTACGTAAAAAGTCATTTACTTATCTTCTTGATTACGTAAAAAGTCATTTACTTTGGGCGAAATGTAAAAGCTAAAAATACCATATAATATCAATCGGATGGAGTATTATACATAACTCATTGGAAGAAATAAGAAAATTGATATAAGCTAATTTATTCCAGTTATATCAATATCTGGGACCAATTTCAGAAGCTGTTCCACCAATTGTACAAGGGATATAATTATGTGTAAGCAAATTTCTTTTAAGTTTGACAGCTATTGTGTCCACAATATTAATCGTGATTCTTTATTCATGGAATTTGTTTTGCACATTCATAGTTGTGTCTATTATCAAATTTAATGCCACAATTGACCAAGAAGTCAAGAACTGTCATGTGTGTAGAAATGAACTCTATATTCTCGTTTACTGTATCCCGTTCTCCAAAGAAAACTATATTAGAAAGTGTTTTTGAGGCTTATTATGATGAGCATTTAGATGGTCAATTAAAACACCCTAGTTTCATTATGCTTCATCAAAAGCTGCTTCAAGTAGTGTAAATCTAATCATAAAGAAGGGTGAATCTACTGTTGAAGTTACGAGTTCAATAATTTTAATGTAAATATTGTATTTGTGTTAATAAATTTAATCAATAATATATATGAATAATTTATCTCAAATTTCTGTTGTTCTGTTCTAAATTCATAACTCATAAACTAATTATTTTTTAATCCGCCTCTATCATATGGGTATGGTCCCTCGCAAATAAGTGATGCAATATCTGCATTTCTTGTACCAAAAGCTGAAGTTAATAGGGAAGCAATTGCAAGTAAGGAAGTCATACTTTTGAAACCAAACAGCAAAATGTTGGGTCATTTTAAAAATAATCTGGCCCCCCACTTCATTTTAAAGTAATAGTACCTACTTTTGACATAATTCACCAATCTATTGAATATTTTAAAGGAAGGCATTCTTGGTTGAAAATAATATTTAGCTTTAGACTCTAGAATGAAAAAGGAAAAATATGGTGCACATAATAATCAGTTCTTTTTGTTACTCCTCCGACCCACCCAATTTATATGACATTATTTTTTAGTCTATTCCGAAAAAATCACATGTTTATAATTAGAAATAACTTAACTATAAGATTTCTTTTGTATCCTTAATGAAATAATTTATAATCACACAAATATCTAAGGTTTATCTTAAATCATAAATTTCAAACGTTTTTTTTCTCTTTAACTTTATGCCCAGTCAAACAATGTTGTATAAATTGAAAAGGTGTATAATTTTTTAAGGGTTGAGGTGGTGTCGGTCTCTATCAGATAACATTGGAGTGACGGGATGTTGACGTGGTTAGTCTTGTCACTGCTCCCTCTATCCCAATTTATATGGCATTTTTCGTTTCCCGAGATTCAAACTGCATGAGCTTTAACCAATATTTTAAGATGTATTTTTTTCACCAAATTGATACGAGAAAAGTTGCAAATTATAGTATTTTTCATTTAGTTTTCAAATATATAAATTTTAATCTTAATATATTAAGTTAATCTAATCCAGTTTAGTTTCAAAATTTAGTCAAATTGACTTTCGAAAAGAGAAAAGTGTCACATAAATAGGGACGGAGGGAGTATAATTTTTGGACTTGGTCAAAGCAATTTACAAGATAAAATTAACACGTAAATGATTATGAAATATGCAACAAAATTTAACGCTAACATGCAATATGTTCTAACTTACTATAGACTTGCCCAATGTTTCAAATCATTAATCATATTCTTATAGACGTATGATTACATATAAATGTCTCACTTAACACGATAGTGATTTAAAAAAAAAAAAATATTTATCAATTTATATAAGTTAAATTCAATCATTATTATTATGTTTTATGTATTTTTTTTTTTCAAAATATTATGTTTTATGAGTTACATTAGTTAATTAATAAATTTAGAAGAGTTCTTACTCTCCTATACTTCTTGTCAAATGCTTCTGATACTGAAAACAAAAAGGGGAACAAAAAAGAATAAAACATCATATATTGTCCACATAAGAGCCAGATCACTTATTTCAAAATATTTTCGTTCTAGTTGACCGAATTACTGCTTTTAGGTATCAGACAGATCTTTCTTATGGACATTTGCTCAAGTTTTAGCTAGCGTTTGACCATACATTAAAAAATAAAAAAAATTTGATTTGGGTGAAGTTTTTCAAGTTTTGAAAATGTGTTTGGCCATAATTTTTTAAAACATATTTCACTTTTTGTGTTGGAAACATGAACCATTATTTATATCCATAAGTTTTAAAAACTATTAAGAATACCCAATCATACAAAACATACATATTTGTTAATCCCAGATTATGAAGGACATGATATTTTAACAACAATTGCTAATAACACACTTACCAGCTATTACAATTCAAATTACAATACAAAGATCCATCCGTGCAAGAAAAAAAAACGACAGTAGTAACTAGCTATTCTTTAATATAATCTTCCCATATTGTACGAACAATCTTCATTTTATCGAAGAGGCTGCTTTAATTGTGGAAACATGGTAAAGACAACTTTAATCGAGGAACGTTGATAGATATAATTAGTTGGGTCATAAATAGATATATATATATTTTTTTTTTTTGTAAAATATAAAAGTTTGGGGTAGTTTTTAAATTTTTGAAAAAGCCAAAACATAGATCTTGGCCCAAAAACAGGTTTGAGCTAAAATTTGGGAATTTGAAGATTTATTTTCAATCTGTCAAAATTTTATGGCTAAACAAAAATTTAAAAATAAATCTTCAAAATATGCTCTCAAAATCTATAACTAAACAGAAGCTTTGTGTATGTTGCGTTAGCTTTTAGATGTCAAAAGTCAAGTTTTAGCATCTTTCATTATTTTCTCTTAAGGACACTTGTTACTTTGTTTCTTCACCTTTTTGACTTTTCGGTTATTTTGTTATTTATTTGTATTTATTTTTCTGGTGGGTGATGGTCTCTGTTGATCAAGGTAGTTAGATTCTAACGAAAGAAATTGAAAGAGATAAAAATCAACATTGTTTGTATTAGGATTTCAACTATGGGAAGGCTTTTACACAGATGATTGGACTTGCTATTTACTTTTCCTAATTGTTATATATAGATCATACAATGACTATATGCGGTTACACACATATTATACATGTATTATATATTTGTCGTCTATTTTTAATTTAAGCGATTGCATGGGCGACTATTTAGGCTAATTTTTCCATTTGCTTGTGGCAAATAATGCTTTAGTAGTTTTCCTTTTGTAAAAGTGGGATACAACCATTATAGCAGGGATACTATACTTTACCAAAGTATAGTTTCACTCTCTTGGAGAAATGAAAGGTAAGACTGCATGCGTATAAAAAATTCAATGTGATGTATCTCTTGCCGGATCGATTTGGCGCATAACAAAAGCTTAGTGCATCAGACTGTCCTTTATATTATTACTATAATTTACTGCATCTTAATTACCATATTTATCAAATTACATCCAATTAATGCCTATCATAAATGTACACATATTTACCATCTAAGTAATCCGAATATATAAGTGTAGGGGCAGAGCTAGGTTAGGCCAAGGGGGTTCATGTGATCCCTCTTCGGCGAAAAATTACACTGTATATACAGTTTAAAATTATTTTTTATGTATATCTAGTAGTTTAAAAATGCAAGGTAAGGCTGCGTACAATAGATCCTTGTGGTCCGGCCCTTCCCCGGACCCCGCGCATAGCGGGAGCTTAGTGCACCGGACTGCCCTTTTTATCTAGTAGATATTACCCCGTTGGTTTCTTACCGTATTTACTTCTTTATATTTTTGAAACCTTTTAGTAAAAATCATGCCCCCGCCACTGTATCAGTGTTATTTACACCGTTAATGCGTAGTGCGTAAACTCCTTAAAATTAGCAAATGAAAAGATATATGCTGAAAAAGAGAAAAAAAGAGTAAAACAATTTAATCAATGGGGTATATGAGTTGCCTAAAAGGGTCGTCAATCGTACTTGGTCAGTCACAACTCGCACTGTCTCTTCATCGGATTCTATAGAAAAAGAGTCGGATTTTTTGCATAACTAGGAATAGATTAGAATTTAGAAGGTCACGTTGTAACTATTTATGCAAACCATATGGCATTAAAAAATATGCAAAACACGACGAGACTCTAAAAAAAGAGTACTGATGGGGTAATGTGAAGAAGCCAACAAGCAGCTTTAAAGTTTTTGATAGCTTCGAAATGCCTTTGAAGAACGTTCCTTTTTCTTTTATTATAAATAAATAGATGCTTCAAGCTTAGATTGCCCATCTCGTACGTTTTCTCTGTTCATTAATAATTGTATATTCTATAGCATGGAGAATCATGTTGTAATGTTTTTTTATCAGTGTTAGTACTCCTTTTATTTTTGCCTTTTTAACAAAGCAAAAGGATTCTCCTCCCATGCATGGATCCAAGAGAAAGCTTAAAAGAGACCAAACCGCCTTCTCCGGTGTAATGGTCGTACAGTCTGTGGTTTTTGTGATTATTTTAGTTATAAATAAAAAACTATATGAGAAAAATAAGGGCTTTGGCAGAAACCCATCAGAGGGGAAGCTTGCACGCTTGAATGATGGTGTTGAAAGAATTTTTTTGTATAATTATTTGATTTATCGCTCCCAAAATTTTGACAAATGCAAGAACATCTTTCGACTCCCTAAAAGTTTTAGAGTCCTACCTAAATCTTGAGGGTTTGTAGATGTGCTAACGCACCCTTTAACAATTTAAAATATTCTTAGTGGCCGTCAGATTTAGAGACAAGTTAGGTTGGAATTAGTAATGCAGATATTAGTTGTGTAGAGATTAACTATGCAGGAATTAATTAAGCAGTGATTATTTCTTGTTAAATCTTTAGTTTGATATAGTACAAATATACAATTTATAATTCAAAAAAATTGTTTATTATATAAGCAAAATGATAAAATCCTTAGTATTATTAAGGTCAATTTTACCATTGCATAGATTTTCTCATAACTTATGCCCATAACAAAAACAGTAATCAAAGCATAACTAGTGTGGTAGTTCGCCATGTAGATAGGGATTTTTAAACTACACATAAGCACAACGGCGCATGACAAAAAATAATCCTAATATTTAATTTTTGCAAATTTTAGCCAGTATAGTTAATGTGTAGTGTAGGTATAATTATTATGTATATATACGTTTATTATATATTTGTTATACATTAAGTATTCACTGTCGAACGACTATAAACAATTACGACGCGTGGCTAGACGAGTGAAATTCTTTAGCCAGCTGACTAGCTAAAAGGGTTAAGATCCCATATAGATACTTATTTCATCAGTAATATATACTTGATGGCTTTCTTTAGAGGCTGATTATGTCCGGAGACACTTAAAGTTGGTAAAATTTTTCACTTAGATACTTAAACTTAGGAATATTTCTATTGAACACTCAACCTATTCAAATATCGTGCCAACTCCAGATGTCTCCATATGTGTTCAGCCTTCTTCAAACTAAAAATCTGTGGAGGGTCAAAAGAGATTATCACAAATTTTTCTTTTTATTAGTTTCTTTTTCATAGTGTGAGAGAAAAAGGAAGTCTGGGGAGGAGATGAAGTCACATGATGAGTGCGTTATTCACGCCATTCCTCCATGCAGAAATAACACCATCATTGTTGTTTCTGCAAGTATTGTTGAGGGGCCACTGTACTGGGCCTTTTTCATTCCTCTTAATTCTTTCACTCCACTTGGGACAAACCTACAATAATATTCTTACCCATTATTTATGTTATTTGGAAGGCCGAACCCATCGACAAACACCTATGGTGTCCACTTCTTTTCACTCGAAAGACCTAAAGTGGCACTTGTTCCATTTAGACACTTGGTCATTCCTATTCCACTTAGACACTTTTTGCACCGTTATCGGAGCAAAACCAACACTAGTCGTCTCCTACGTGGATTAAGTGGCCAATTAAATTGTGACAGCTCATTTAAATTGTGCCAACTCATTTTAATTGTAAATTCACTAATTTGTAAATTCGTGGAGTTTTGACCATTAAAAATTGGGGCTTTTGGGCTGATTGGATGTGCAATGAGGTGGCGCCCTTTGGTGTTGGTTTTGCTCCGATAACGGTAAAAAGTGTCTGTGGAATAAGAATGACCCACCCGAAGTGTTTAAATGGAATAAGGGTCGGTTTAGGTCTTTCGAAAAGTGGACGACCGTTCGATGGGTTTGACTCATTGCAAGTGAAGTAGCTTGACCCCGCCAGCTTATTATACTGTCGCGGGCAAACCTAGCCTGCGCACATATCTTTTCATTAATATTTACCTCCTTTAGCAACTCTATTTATAATATTCACCTTCCAATATTATTTCACTTACCTATACATGGTAATTTAAAGTTTGAAAAAAAAAATTTGTGCATTCACTGTTTACATCAAAACAATAGATGCATATGTATTTGCAAATGATTTTTATTGGTTAATTATAATTAATTAAGATATTATCTCACCTCAAAAAATAATTAACGTGATAAACTAACATAATTTACAATTGCAGTAGCTTATTGAAATGGTAATTTTAGTTTCTACCAATTTAATTTTTGCATTATAAATATCGTATCAAACTACAATAGAATTTAATTATAACTAAATCTGCATAAATTTCAAGAGATTGTAGGTCTTTGAAAACAACTTCCTTTCATATGATTTAAGTGCATCTGGAGGTTGACGTAAGATATTACTGAACCATCTCAAGCGACCTCTTAGTTTTCATCTATGCGTGTTATTTGTATCTTATGCTGTGTGGTCATTTTAAACTGTCTAATCTTGCGTGATCGCACATTTATCTTAACAACCGATCTCTATGACACTCATTTTGTGGGCATGAAGGACTTTATGAGAAGCAGATCATTCGCCCTTATATAACATTGTTGGTCTTATAATCGTTCCATAAATTGAAGTTTGCTTTCGCTTTAGTAGATAGTTTTTTTTTGCTTTCGCTTTAGTAGATAGTTTTTTTTATCTTATAAAACTCTGGTAGCAGTACTTCTCCATTTCAACCTTTCTATTTTAATTTTATATGTATAGCATCTTCATCTTCATACTATTCTCCTAAAAAATCGAGGCTATATATTGAGATTGCTTGCATTTAGCTATCACAATCGCGTCTAATCTCACCTGAATTTCACATTATTTATGTTGGCTAAACTATCAATGCATATATTCAATCTCACTTCTATTTATGTTAAACTCTTACTCCATAGTTCAACCTTGTGGTCGACACCGTCACTAGTTTTGTCAATCAAACAATATAATCGTATGCAAAAATTAAGCTTATACCATCAGACCTCATCCTGTATAATGTTAATCTGCTCATTCACGACTAGCGTAAACAATAAGTAGAGGCTCAATATAATGTTCGGTCCATAATATTATAACTATTGCTTATATATATTTGTATCTCCTACTACCATTATGTTGTAATATTAAAGATAAAGTAGAAGGGCATAACTGTCATTTCAGAGATAGTCCAGTTATTAGTTAAATAATCAACTAAGCAGTTAGTTAGTTAGTTAGACTAATAGTCAGTTAGTTTATCCTAATGATGAAGTTAAGTATTGATGATCAATACATGTATATATACCAGATTGTATATCATTTAGTATATAAGAAAATAGACAAGTAATCAATATTTATCTCTCTACGTTTATCTTCATTATTGTTCATCATCTTTCTCATCTTCATCTACTGTCTTTTTCTTCCATATGAGTTGATTAAGCTTTATGCATACTCAAATTCAATAAACAACATGTTATCAGAGCACACCAGACAAAATCGATCTAGAGTTCAATTCCGCAAATAAAATCAAGATTTCAATTTCTAGGTAAAAGCATTTAATTGGTTCTAAGCAAGAAGTGAACATGGGGACCAATGAAGAACAAGCTGCTCAGATGTAGAATGGATTGAGACGTGAAGGACATCTGAATAACAATCAGAATCCAACGAACAGTACTACCAATCAGAATAGCCAAAATCAAGGAACTGTTACTGGTATGGATCATAATCACCCTCTTTTCTTGAATGCAACTGATATAAGTGGCATATCAATAATTTCATTTCAATTGACAAGATGTGAAAACTATACATATTGGTATAGATCTATGAGATTAGCACTTCTTGGTAGGAACAAATTAAGTCTAGTAGATGGTTCTGCACCAAAAGAAAGTTTTCTTGATGAGTTGCATTATCAATGGGAGCATGTCAATGCTATAGTCTTGTCCTGGTTAATGAGTTCTATTTCTAAGAGTCTTCTTGGTGGTGTTGTGTTTGCAACTAATGCTCAAAGTGTATGGAAAGATTTGAAAGAAAGGTTAGATAGAATTGATGGGTCAAGAACCTATAGTTTACACGAGGAAGTTGCTAGTTTGAGTCAAGGAACTGCATCAGTAGCCACATACTATTCAAGAATGAAGGATCTGTGGGAGGAATTTGAAGCTATGATTCCTGCCGCTAAGTGCAATTGTGAGAAGTCTAAAGACTATGTGCAGTTTCTACAAAGACGTTATATTAGTTTTTAATGGGGTTGAATGATTCATATCAACAAGCAAGAAGTCACATACTAATGATGAACCCCTTGCCTTATGTTAATCATGGCATTTGCTATAGTAATGGGGGATGAGAATAAAAAATTAGTTGTAAATATGAGTCAAATACCTAATTTTGTTGTGTCAATGGGCAATTTTGAATCAGTTGCTATGTACACAAAGGGTGGCGGTAATCAAAAGTTCAAGAAGAACTACAACTTGATATGTGAGGTGTGTAAGATTAGAGGACACACTAAAGACAACTGCTGGAAAGTCATAGGGTACCCTCCTGAATTTATGTTCAAGAAGAGAGGAGGAGGACCTAGTAGTGCTCATAATGTGTTTGCTGAAAATTTGGATACTGGTACACAAAATCAATTCATACAGAGTCAAGGCTTGAATGGGCAAATCAATACTGAGGCAACTAGTTCATGACAAGGAAACAACAATCAAGGGGCTGCTATACAGCTGGGCAATACTTTCTCAATAGAACAATATGAACATATTCTGAACCTACTAAATACCACCTCAGTCACAAGCAACTCAAATCTCAGCTCATCTACAAATCTAATTAGTATGACTATGCCCTTTTTCTGATAGTAAGCATGATAAGAATGATAATTTTACTGTGTCATTGCTAAGTTCTGATAATAATAAGGATAGCAATGTCTTGCTAGTATCAAACAAAGGAAAATATTGGATTATTGACACAGGAGCCTCAAATCATATGGTTTCAGATATAACTATGTTAAACAAATCTACAATCATGGAAAATAGTAATCCAAAAAAGGTTTATCTACCTAATGGAGCTATATCATATGTGACTCACATAGGTACAAGTTCTGTTTCTGATGAAAATATAACCACCAATGTGTTTCATGTTCCGCAGTTTAAATACAACTTGCTTTCAGTGGCAAAACTAACCAAGGAATTAGGTTGGTTTGCTTCCTTTTCCCCTGAATTTTGTGTATTTCAGGAGCGCTTTAGTGGGAGGGTGAAAGCAATTGGTAAGGAAGACAATGGCTTATACTTGCTGCTAAATAAAGAATTAGGAAGAAGCACAAGAGATTAGGCCATACTTTTTCTTCAATTCTAAAGTTGATATTTCCTGTTAATCTGCAGTCAATTACTAGTGAATTACAAAAATGTAGTGTACGCCCATGTGTAAAACAAACTAGAAATAGTTTTCATGCAAGTAGTATTAAAACAGTTGCTACTTTTCATATGATTCATGTAGACTTGTGGAGTCCTTATAAAACTGCTACATTTGATGGTAATAGATTCTTTTTGACAACTGTTGATGATTACTCAAGAATGACTTGGATTAGTTTGCTGAAACATAAATATGATGTATGTGTAGCATTACAAAATTTTCTGGTTTTTGTACAAACTCAGTTTGGAAAACCTGTTAAAATAGTAAAGTCTGATATGGCACAGAATTTGTCAATTTTGTGTGTGATACTTTGTTTAAGAAACTTGGCATAGTACATCAAAGAACCTGTCCTTATACCCCTCAGCAAAATGGGGTTGCTGAGAGGAAACATAGACATGTATTAGAGGTTACAAGGGCAATTAGATATCTAGGAAAAATTCCGTTAAAATTTTGGGGACGCTGTGTTTCTGCAGCTGTGTACTTGATCAATAGAATGCCTAGCCTAGTTATTAACAATCAATCTCCATTTGAGAGACTGTATAATATGAAACCATCACTTGGTCACCTTAAAGTCCTAGGCTGTCTATGCTATGCTAAGGTTCTTCAAGAACATAATAAGTTGATGTCAAGGACCAAACCTGCAATGCATATGGGGTACTCAGAAACTCAAAAGGCTTATATTTTACTTGATTTGTCTAACAAATGTTTCTTTGTGAGCAGTGATGTTTCATTTAGAGAAAACATGTTTCCCTTTGATCAAGAATCTAATTCTACACTGCTGTTTGTAGATCAGTCACAAGATATTGAAATCTTGTGTGAGGAGGAGTACCATCAGTTCATATCTCAACAAAGTACAGAACCAACTCAAATACAAGAAACTCAAAATTCTGATCCTCCTAGTCAAGATCACCCTGATCAACCTCAATCAGCTACAACTGAAATTCATCCAAAACCATCTCAACATAAACCTATCCTAGTCCAAAATGAACCAGTACCAAATCAACCTGAACTAGCTCCACTACAAATAAATAATCCATCACAAATAAATGAATCCAGAACTTCTGCAAGAGGCAAGAAGCCTTCAGTTTGGATGAAGTATTTCATCTCTCTGAATGTTCATCAAGATATTCCATATGCTATAAACAAATATATAAGCTACCAAAGACCTACTTATCAAGCCTATATAGTTGCCACCTCCTCTTTGGTGGAACCAAAAACATACACAGAGGCCACTAAGGATCCAAGATGGGTTGATGCCATGCAACAAGAAATTGCAGCATTAGAAAGTAACAGAACTTGGGAAATAGCAACTTTGCCGGAAGGAAAGGTTCCGATAGGGTGCAAATGGATTTGTAAAATTAAATACAAGGCATCAGGTGAAGTAGAAATATTCAAGGCTAGATTGGTTGTTAAGGGGTATATCCAAAAGGAAGAGATTGATTATCAAGAGACTTTCTCACCTATTGTAAAAATGGTTACAGTTAGAACCATTTTAGCTTTGGCAGTCTCTAAAGGATGTCATATACATCAAATGGATGTATATAATGCTTTCTTGCAAAGGGATCTTCATGATGAGATTTACACGCAATTACCACAAGGATTTCAAAGTCAGAAGGAGAAATCAGTATATAGACTTGTTAATCCTTGTATGGATTAAAACAAGGACCTAGAGAATGGAATCATAAACTTAAAGATGCTTTGCTCAGTCTCAAGTTTGGTCAGGGTCAATTTGATCACTCTTTATTTACTGAGAGGACAGACAAAGGACTTGTGATCATATTGGTTTATGTAGATGATTTGCTGATAACTGGTGAATGCTTAGAAATGATTCAAGAAGCCAAGGATGACCTGCCAAAAGCATTCAAAATGAAGGACTTAGGGGAGCTTAAGTACTTTCTAGGAATAGAATTTTCAAGATCAAAGAAAGGATTGGTGATGCATCAAAGAAAATACACGGTAGAACTCATCTCAAAGGCTGCAATAGCTGTAGCAAAACCTATCTCAACACCTATTGATCCCAACATCAAATTAACCTCTGTTCAATATGATAAGCAACTAGAGGATACTCAGATCAAGATTAAGGATCCACCTGCTGATCAGACTTCATATCAAAGACTCATAGGAAAATTACTCTACCTAACTATGACAAGACCTGACATCTCTTTTGGTGTACAAACACTTAGCCAATTCCTCCAAGATCCAAAGAAATCTCACATGGAAGTTGAACTAAGGATTGTGAAATATGTCAAGAAACAACCAGGTCGTGGAATCCTAATTTTAAATACTCAGAAGAATACAATCACTGCCTTCTACGATGCTGACTGGGCAGCCTGCCCATTGACTAGAAAATCAGTAACAGGATTTTTTGTCAAGTATGGTGACACACTTGTGTCTTGGATGTCAAAAAAGCAATCAACAGTTTCAAGAAGCTCTGCTGAATCTGAATATAGGAGCTTGGCTACAACAGTTACTGAGTTAATTTGGTTGGTCGGATTAACGTGTTAAGTTGAGGCAAGTGTTACTCTACCTATTAAAGTATACAAAGGATAGTAAAGCTGCTCTACAAATTGTAGCAAATCCAGTTTACCATGAAAGGACTAAACACATCGAAATAGATTGCCACTTTGTGAGAGAAAAACTTCAACAAGGCTTACCACTAAGTACATTCCTACAAAAGAGCAACCTGCAGACTTGCTTACTAAAGGGTTGTTCAGGGTCCAACATGAACTGTTATTGTCCAAACTTGGTGTTCTTGATATCTTCCAACATCAAGTTTAAGGAGAAGTGTTGTAATATTAAAAATAAAGTAGAAGGGCATAACTGTCATTTCAGAGATAGTCCAGTTATTAGTTAAATAATCAACTAAGCAGTTAGTTAGTTAGACTAATAGTCAGCTAGTTTATCCTAATGATGAAGTTAAGTATTGATGATCAATACATGTATATATACCAGATTGTATATCATTTAGTATATGAGAAAATAGACAAGTAATCAATATTTCTCTCTATGTTTATCTTCATTACTGTTCATCATCTTTCTCATCTTTATCTACTGTCTTCTTCTTCCATATAAGTTGATTAAGCATTATGCATACTCAAATTCAATAAACAACACATTCTCTCACTAGTGGTGGCTCCTTCATACACATGCTTTATGACATTTAATATATTTCTAATGAAATTTTATATATTTAAAACTATAACCGGTATTCTCAGAAAACGTATTAAGATAACTGTTTTCTCTCGAGTGTTCTCTATTTTTTAAAACCTACACCAACCGTATCGCAAACATCACCATTTTGGTGGCCTGTGAAGATAAATTACACCTGCCTAGATGTATTGATTAATACAGAGAATAATGAAACAATGGAATCAAATG